>NW_025753160.1:0-7500 GCF_021184085.1 Oncorhynchus gorbuscha
GATCAACAACATTGTAGTTACTCCACAACACTAACCTAAAGGACAGAGTTTAATGGCTGTGATAGGAGAACACTGAGGATGAATCAACAACATTGTAGTTACTCCACAACACTAACCTAAAGGACAGAGTTTAATGGCTGTGATAGGAGAACACTGAGGATGGATCAACAACATTGTAGTTACTCCACAACACTAACGTAAAGGACAGAGTTTAATGGCTGTGATAGGAGAACACTGAGGATGGATCAACAACATTGTAGTTACTCCACAACACTAACCTAAAGGACAGAGTTTAATGGCTGTGATAGGAGAACACTGAGGATGGATCAACAACATTGTAGTTACTCCACAACACTAACCTAAAGGACAGAGTTTAATGGCTGTGATAGGAGAACACTGAGGATGGATCAACAACATTGTAGTTACTCCACAACACTAACCTAAAGGACAGAGTTTAATGGCTGTGATAGGAGAACACTGAGGATGGATCAACAACATTGTAGTTACTCCACAACACTAACCTAAAGGACAGAGTTTAATGGCTGTGATAGGAGAACACTGAGGATGGATCAACAACATTGTAGTTACTCCACAACACTAACCTAAAGGACAGAGTTTAATGGCTGTGATAGGAGAACACTGAGGATGGATCAACAACATTGTAGTTACTCCACAACACTAACCTAAAGGACAGAGTTTAATGGCTGTGATAGGAGAACACTGAGGATGGATCAACAACATTGTAGTTACTCCACAACACTAACCTAAAGGACAGAGTTTAATGGCTGTGATAGGAGAACACTGAGGATGGATCAACAACATTGTAGTTACTCCACAACACTAACCTAAAGGACAGAGTTTAATGGCTGTGATAGGAGAACACTGAGGATGAATCAACAACATTGTAGTTACTCCACAACACTAACCTAAAGGACAGAGTTTAATGGCTGTGATAGGAGAACACTGAGGATGGATCAACAACATTGTAGTTACTCCACAACACTAACGTAAAGGGACAGAGTTTAATGGCTGTATAGGAGAACACTGAGGATGGATCAACAACATTGTAGTTACTCCACAACACTAACCTATGACAGAGTTTAATGGCTGTGATAGGAGAACACTGAGGATGGATCAACAACATTGTAGTTACTCCACACAACAATTCTAACCTAAAGGACAGAGTTTAATGGCTGTGATAGAGAACACTGGAGGATGGATCAACAACATTGTAGTTACTCCACAACACTAACCTAAAGCTGACAGAGTTTAATGGCTGTGATAGGAGAACACTGAGGATGGATCAACAACATTGTAGTTACTCCACAACACTAACCTAAAGGACAGAGTTTAATGGCTGTGATAGGAGAATGGAGGATGGATCAACAATATTGTAGTTACTCCACAACACTAACCCTAAAGGACAGAGTTTAATGGCTGTGATAGGAGAACACTGAGGATGGATCAACAACATTGTAGTTACTCAACACTAACCTAAAGGACAGAGTTTAATGGCTGTGATAGGAGAACACTGATGGATCAACAACATTGTAGTTACTCCACAACACCAACCTAAAGGGACAGAGTTTAATGGCTGTGATAGAGAACACTGAGGATGGATCAACAACATTGTAGTTACTCCACAACACTAACCTAAAGGACAGAGTTTAATGGCTGTGATAGGAGAACACTGGAGGATGGATCAACAACATTGTAGTTACTCCACAACACTAACCTAAAGGACAGAGTTTAATGGCTGTGATAGGAGAACACTGAGGATGGATCAACAACATTGTAGTTACTCCACAACACTAACCTAAAGGACAGAGTTTAATGGCTGTGATAGGAGAACACTGAACAAAAAAATGAAGTACTAAGCTTCGGTGATTGTTTGATTTTGCTGGTAAAGAGTAAGGTTGTGGCATGTAGCTAACATGCTAAAGGTGGGTCAGTTAGCTAGCTATCTGACGTCAAGTTGACACGGTTGTCGATTGTGTGTGGTTTGTTGTGCGAAATAATGTTTGTGTTTGATATTTGTACCTGTTGTATCTGAGCTGGTGATAGTTTTTAGGTGTAACTTAGTGGGTATATATAATACTGTAACTTAGATACTGTAACTTAGATACTGTAACTTAGATACTGTAACTTCGATACTGTAAGATAGGCCACTCTTGTCGTATTATGAAGGTTGACGGCGTTAGCCACTGAGGCTATAGTTAGTAGCTAAATAGCTACATTAGCAACCTAGCTAGCCAACTAACCTTATGAAGGTTGACGGCGTTAGCCACTGAGGCTATTGATAGTAGCTAAATAGCTACATTAGCAACCTAGCTAGCCAACTAGCCTTATGAAGGTGGACAGCGTTAGCCACTGAGGCTATAGTTAGTAGCTAAATAGCTACATTAGCAACCTAGCTAGCCAACTAGCCTTATGAAGGTGGACAGCGTTAGCCACTGAGGCTATAGTTAGTAGCTAAATAGCTACATTAGCAACCTAGCTAGCCAACTAGCCTTATGAAGGTTGACGGCGTTAGCCACTGAGTCTATAGTTAGTAGCTAAATAGCTACATTAGCAACCTAGCTAGCCAACTAACCTTATATGAGGTTGTGAGCGTTAGCCACTGAGTGCTATAGTTAGTAGCTAAATAGCTACATTAGCAACCTAGCTAGCCAACTAACCTTATGAAGGTTGGCGTTAGCCACGGAGGCTATAGTTAGTAGCTAAATAGCTTCATTAGCAACCTAGCTAGCCAACTAACCTTTATGAAAGGTTGACGGCGTTAGCCACTGAGGCTATAGTTAGTAGCTAAATAGCTCACATTAGCAACCTAGCTAGCCAACTAACCTTATGAGGGTTGATGGCGTTAGCCAATGAGGCTATAGTTAGTAGCTAAATAGCCACATTAGCAACCTAGCAGCCAACCAGCTAGCTAAGTAAAATGCTGAACAACTACACTCACGACATATGAAGCAGCACAACAGAGATATTATCGAGAGAGATGTTAAGACTTTTTATTAGTCAGTAAAGAACAAATTCCTATTTATAAAGACGACCTAGAACAGTGGGTTATCTGCTTTGTTCAAGGAGGCAGAACAACAGAGTTCAGAGTTCACACAAAACGGTATCTGAGCAGTATCCACAAACTTAGCTCTACTGGTCGAAACTTACCCGGATCGGTAGGTTAGTTTACTCAATCAGGGAGGGGATAGGTTAGATCACTCAATCAGGGGAGGGAAGGTAGGTTAGTTTACTCCAATCAGGGGAGAAGGGGTAAGGTTAGTTTACTCCCAACTGTGGGTGGGACGGTAGGTTAGTTTACTCCAATCAGAGAGAGAGAGAACGAGAGAGAGAGAGAGAGAGAGGACGAGAGAGAGAGGAGGGACGAGAGAGAGAGAGAAACGAGAGAGAGAGGGGAGGATGAGAGGTGAGAACGAGAGAGAGAGAGGAAGGACAGACACACTCCCTGACCCGACACACTACCTGACCAGCCACACTACCTGACCCGGCACACTCCTGACCCGACACACTCCCTGACCCGACACACTACCTGACCCGACACACTACCTGACCCGCACACTCCCTGACCCGACACACTCCCTGACCCGACACACTACCTGACCCGACACACTACCTGACCCGGCACACTCCCTTGACCCGGACACTCCCTGACCCGACACACTCCTGACCCGGCACACTCCCTGACCCGGCACACTCCCTGACCTGACACACTACCTGACCTGACACACTACCTGACCCTAGCACACTCCCTGACCCGACACACTCCCTGACCCGACACACTCCCTGACCCGACACACTCCCTGACCCGGCACACCCCTGACCCGACACACACTCCCTGACCCGACACACTCCCTGACAGGGGCGTTGAAGTGCTGGAGAACGGAGAAGACAGAGATAATGGAGAGAGGACACACTCCCTGACAGGGGCGTTGGAGTGCTGGAGAACGGAGAAGACAGAGATAATGGAGAGAGGACACTCCTGACAGGGGCGTTGGAGTGCTGAGAACGGGAGTAGACAGAGATAATGGAGGAGAGGACACACTCGACAGGGGCGTTGGAGTGCTGGAGAACGGAGAAGACAGAGATAATGGAGAGAGGACACACTCCGGACAGGGGCGTTGGAGTGCTGGAGAACGGAGAAGACAGAGAGAATGGAGAGAGAGAGAGGAGAGCAGAAGTTAGTGATATGGACGTGGGGAAGACTACACTCTTAGACAAGGTTCCAGGTAGAGCCCTCTGTGGAAAGGGTTGTATATATGGAACCCAAAGGGTTGTACCTGGAACCAAAAATGGTTCTTCAAAAAGATCTCAGCTGAAGAACCATTTTAGGTTACAGATAGACCTTCTTTCTAAGACTGTGAAAGGGAGACGAAGAACCGCTTCTGGGTCAGACACACACACACACACACACACACACACACACACACACACACACACACACACACACACACACACACACACACACACACACACACACACACACACACACACACACACACACACACACACACACACACAGAGGGCCCTGATGACCCCTGTATTTACACATACGGCCCTGATGACCTGAGGCCTAGTGTATTTACACAGAGGGCCCTGATGACCCATGTATTTACACACAGAGGGCCCTGATGACCCCCAATATTTACACACAGTCTTACACAGAGGGCCCTGATGACCCCCTGTGTTACACCACAGAAAGCCCTGATGACCCCTTGTATTTACACTGAGGGCCCTGATGACCCCCAATATTTACACACAGAAAGCCCTGATGACCCCTGTATTTACACAGAGGGCCCTGACCCCTGACCCCTGATGATGTATTTACACTGAGGGCCCTGATGACCCCATGTATTTACACACAGAGGCCCTGATTACACCATGTATTTACACAGAGGGCCCATGTATTTACACAGGGGGCCCTGATGACCCCATGTATTTACACAGAGGGCACCATGATGACCCCCTGTATTTACACAGAGGGACCCTGATGACCCCCTGTATTTACACAGAGGGCCCCTGATTACCCCTGTATTTACACAGGGGCCCTGATTACACCATGTATTTCAAATCAAATCAAATCAAATCCACTTTTATTTGTCACATACACATGGTTAGCAGATGTTAATGCGAGTGTAGCGAAAATGCTTGTGCTTCTAGTTCAATAAATGCAGGATAACCAACAAGTAATCTAACTAACAATTCCAAAACTACTGTCTTATACACAGTGTAAGGGGATAAGGAACATGTACATAAGGATATATGAATGAGTGATGGTACAGAGCATACAGTAGATGGTATCGAGTACAGTATATACATATGAGATGAGTGTGTAGACAAAGTAAACAAAGTGGCATAGTTAAAGTGGCTAGTGATACATGTGTTACAAAGGATGCAGTCGATGTTGTAGAGTACAGTATATACATATGCATATGAGATGAATAATGTAGGGTAAGTAACATTATATAAGGTAGCATTGTTTAAAGTGGCTAGTGATATATTTACATATTTCCCATCAATTCCCATTATTAAAATGGCTGGAGTTGGGTCAGTGTCAATGACAGAGTGTTGGCAGCAGCCACTCAATGTTAGTGGTGGCTATTTAACAGTCTGATGGCCTTGAGATAGAAGCTGTTGCCCAGTCTCTCGGTCCCAGCTTTGATGCACCTGTACTGACCTCGCCTTCTGGATGATAGCGGGGTGAACAGGCAGTGGTTCGGTGGTTGATGTCCTTGACGATCTTTTATGGCCTTCCTGTAACAACGGGTGGTGTAGGTGTCCTGGAGGGCAGGTAGTTTGCCCCCGGTGATGCGTTGTGCAGTCCTCACTACCCTCTGGAGAGCCTTACGGTTGAGGGCGGAGCAGTTGCCGTACCAGGCGGTGATACAGCCCGCCAGGATGCTCGGACAGTGCATCTGTAGAAGTTTTGTGAGTGCTTTTGGTGACAAGCCGAATTTCTTCCAGCCTCCTGAGGTTGAAGAGGCGCTGCTGCGCTCTTCACGACGCTGTCAGTGTGAGTGGACCAATTCCAGATTTGTCTGTGATGTATGCCGAGGAACTTAAAACTAGCTACCCTCTCCCACTACTGTTCCATCGATGTGGATAGGGGTGTTCCCTCTGCTGTTCCTGAAGTCCACAATCATCTCCTTAGTTTTGTTGACGTTGAGTGTGAGGTTATTTTCCTGACACCACACTCCAGGGCCCTCACCTCCCCTGAAGGCCGTCTCGTCGTTGTTGGTAATCAAGCCTACCACTGTTGTGTCGATCCCCAAACTTGATGATTGAGTTGGAGCGCGTGGCCACGCAGTCAGGTGAACAGGGAGTACAGGAGAGGCTCAGAACGCACCCTTGTGGGGCCCCGTGCTGAGGATCAGCGGGGAGGAGATGTTGTTGCCTACCCTCACCACCTGGGGCGGCCCGTCAGGAAGTCCAGTACCCAGTTGCACAGGGCATGGGTCGAGACCCAGGGTCTCGAGCTTGATGACGAGCTTGGAGGGTACTATGGTGTTGAATGCCGAGCTGTAGTCGATGAACAGCATTCTCACATAGGTATTCCTCTTGTCCAGGTGGGTTAGGGCAGTGTGCAGTGTGGTTGAGATTGCATCGTCTGTGGACCTATTTGGGCGGTAAGCAAATTGGAGTGGGTCTAGGGTGTCAGGTAGGGTGGAGGTGATATGGTCCTTGACTAGTCTCTCAAAGCACTTCATGATGACGGGAAGTGAGTGCTACGGGCGGGTAGTCGTTTAGCTCAGTTACCTTAGCTTTCTTGGGAACAGGAACAATGGTGGCCCTCTTGAAGCATGTGGGAACAGCAGACTGGTATAGGGATTGATTGAATATGTCCGTAAACACACCGGCCAGCTGGTCTGCGCATGCTCGGAGGGCGCGGCTGGGGATGCCGTCTGGGCCTGCAGCCTTGCGAGGGTTAACACGTTTAAATGTCTTGCCCTCACCTCGGCTGCAGTGAAGGAGAGACTGCATGTTTCCGTTGCAGGCCGTGTCAGTGGCACTGTATTGTCCTCAAAGCGGGCAAAAAGTTATTTAGTCTGCCTGGGAGCAAGACATCCTGGTCCGTGACTGGGCTGGGATTTCCATCTTGTAGTCCGTGATTGACTGTAGACCCTGCCACATGCCTCTTGTGTCTGAGCCATTGAATTGAGATTCCACTTGTCTCTGTACTACGCTAGTAGCTTGTTTGATAGCCTTACGGAGGGAATAGCTATTCGGTTTTGTGGTCTGTCATGTTGCCAGACACCTTGCCCCTTGATTAAAGCAGTGGTCTGCGCCAGTTTCGACGCGAATGCTGCCATCCAATCCACGGTTTCTGGTTAGGGAATGTTTTTATCGTTGCTATGGGAACGACATCTTCGACGCACGTTCTAATGAAAACTCGCACACCGAATCAGCGTATTCGTCAATATTCCCATCTGACGCAATACTGAAATGATGTCCCCCAGTCCACGTGCTGGAAGCAGTCTTGAGTGT
>NW_025753161.1:0-11204 GCF_021184085.1 Oncorhynchus gorbuscha
GAGTTCTAAATTGAGCAGCTGCTGGAAAAATGAGCTCCTGTATATATTGAGATTTAAATGGTTTTTAGAGTGAAGTACATCAAAAAATCAGAGAAAACTGCAAGACTCAATAGAAGACAAAACAAGGAACAAACCAAAAGACAGGCTTTTGAAAAATTAACTATTTTTCATAATTGTATACAGATTATCTTAGCTAGCTGAATTGCTAGCAGAATTGTTTACTTGTTGCTAAGCAGTTGCTAGGGACTCTCCTGGAAGAAGCTAGCTAGCTTACAAAGAATAACAACAAAAAATATCTAGTTAACAGAAGAAAGGAAGACAAAATAAGGACAAAAGAAGGACAGAAGAAAAAGGAAAAAAGAGGACAACATAGTGAAACAGTCAGCACTTCTATTGCAACTTGTATTTCGTCGTCTAACGTAGTCTACACTGCTATCTGCCCAGCAGCTAGCCAGCTAGCATACGTCCACCGTCTACCGAATAGCAGCACTGTAGAAACTATTACACTCAACTGAACGACTTGATTAGTGTAGTGTTAGCTAGCTACATAGTTGTCTTTGCTGTCTTCGTATCCAAGATAATTGTGTAGTTTAGAGCGTGTAGTCTTAGAGTGATTATCTTAATTTACTGAGGTTAGCTAGCCAGCTATTTGTCGTCCTTAACGTAGGAGACACTGCTAGCTAGCCAACAGCTAACCAACGTCTACTGAATAGAACTTCCGCACTCAACAACCCGGTCGCATTCCGCCGCTCCACAGGTAGTATCACATTTTCATTTCATTTCATTACAGCACAACGGTTTGATTTGTTTGATCGTAGCTAGCTACATAGCTAGCTACATAGCCGTCTGTGTATCAAAGATAATTGTTGTCGTTCTTTTAACGCAACGTAACGTAATCAACACTGCTAGCTAGCCAGCTGGCCCCGAATAGCAGCACTGTAGAAACTATTACACTCAACGGAACAACTTGATTAGTGTAGTGTCAACAACGCAGCCACTGCCAGCTAGCCTACAAAGTCAACAACGCAGCCACTGCCAGCTAGCCTACTTCAGCAGTACTGTATCATTTTAATCATTTTAGTCAATAAGATTCTTGCTACGTAAGCTTAACTTTCTGAACATTTGAGACGTGTAGTCCACTTGTCATTCAATCTCCTTGCATTAGCGTAGCCTCTTCTGTAGCCTGTCAACTATGTGTCTGTCTATCCCTGTTCTCTCCTCTCTGCACAGACCATACAAACGCTCCACACCGCGTGGCCGCTGCCACCCTAATCTGGTGATCCCAGCGCGCACGACCCACGTGGAGTTCCAGGTCTCCGGTAGCCTCTGGAACTGCCGATCTGCAGCCAACAAGGCAGAGTTCATCTCAGCCTATGCCTCCCTCCAGTCCCTCGACTTCTTGGCACTGACAGAAACATGGATCACCACAGATAACACTGCTACTCCTACTGCTCTCTCTTCGTCCGCCCACGTGTTCTCGCACACCCGAGAGCTTCTGGTCAGCGGGGTGGTGGCATCGGGATCCTTATCTCTCCCAAGTGGTCATTCTCTCTTTCTCCCCTTACCCATCTGTCTATCGCCTCCTTTGAATTTCATGCTGTCACAGTTACCAGCCCTTTCAAGCTTAACATCCTTATCATTTATCGCCCTCCAGGTCCCCTCGGAGAGTTCATCAATGAGCTTGATGCCTTGATAAGCTCCTTTCCTGAGGATGGCTCACCTCTCACAGTTCTGGGCGACTTTAACCTCCCCCGTCTACCTTTGACTCATTCCTCTCTGCCTCCTTCTTTCCACTCCTCTCCTCTTTTGACCTCACCCTCTCACCTTCCCCCCTACTCACAAGGCAGGCAATACGCTCGACCTCATCTTTACTAGATGCTGTTTTCCACTAACCTCATTGCAACTCCCCTCCAAGTCTCCGACCACTACCTTGTATCCTTTTCCCTCTCGCTCTCATCCAACACTTCCCACACTGCCCCTACTCGGATGGTATCGCGCCGTCCCAACCTTCGCTCTCTCTCCCCCGCTACTCTCTCCTCTTCCATCCTATCATCTCTTCCCTCTGCTCAAACCTTCTCCAACCTATCTCCTGATTCTGCCTCCTCAACCCTCCTCTCTTCCCTTTCTGCATCCTTTGACTCTCTATGTCCCCTATCTTCCAGGCCGGCTCGGTCCTCCCCTCCCGCTCCGTGGCTTGACGACTCATTGCGAGCTCACAGAACAGGGCTCCGGGCAGCCGAGCGGAAATGGAGGAAAACTCGCCTCCCTGCGGACCTGGCATCCTTTCACTCCCTCCTCTCTACATTTTCCTCCTCTGTCTCTGCTGCTAAAGCCACTTTCTACCACTCTAAATTCCAAGCATCTGCCTCTAACCCTAGGAAGCTCTTTGCCACCTTCTCCTCCCTCCTGAATCCTCCTCCCCCTCCCCCCCCTCCTCCCTCTCTGCAGATGACTTCGTCAACCATTTTGAAAAAGAAGGTCGACGACATCCGATCCTCGTTTGCTAAGTCAAACGACACCGCTAGTTCTGCTCACAGTGCCCTACCCTGTGCTCTGACCTCTTTCTCCCCTCTCTCTCCAGATGAAATCTCGCGTCTTGTGACGGCCGGCCGCCCAACAACCTGCCCGCTTGACCCTATCCCCTCCTCTCTTCTCCAGACCATTTCCGGAGACCTTCTCCCTTACCTCACCTCGCTCATCAACTTATCCCTGACCGCTGGCTACGTCCCTTCCGTCTTCAAGAGAGCGAGAGTTGCACCCCTTCTGAAAAAACCTACACTCGATCCCTCCGATGTCAACAACTACAGACCAGTATCCCTTCTTTCTTTTCTCTCCAAAACTCTTGAACGTGCCGTCCTTGGTCAGCTCTCCCGCTATCTCTCTCAGAATGACCTTCTTGATCCAAATCAGTCAGGTTTCAAGACTAGTCATTCAACTGAGACTGCTCTTCTCTGTATCACGGAGCGCTCCGCACCGCTAAAGCTAACTCTCTCTCCTCTGCTCTCATCCTTCTAGACCTATCGGCTGCCTTCGATACTGTGAACCATCAGATCCTCCTCTCCACCCTCTCCGAGTTGGGCATCTCCGGCGTGGCCCACGCTTGGATTGCGTCCTACCTGACAGGTCGCTCCTACCAGGTGGCGTGGCGAGAATCTGTCTCCTCACCATGCGCTCTCACCACTGGTGTCCCCCAGGGCTCTGTTCTAGGCCCTCTCCTATTCTCGCTATACACCAAGTCACTTGGCTCTGTCATAACCTCACATGGTCTCTCCTATCATTGCTATGCAGACGACACACAATTAATCTTCTCCTTTCCCCCTTCTGATGACCAGGTGGCGAATCGCATCTCTGCATGTCTGGCAGGCATATCAGTGTGGATGACGGATCACCACCTCAAGCTGAACTTCGGCAAGACGGAGCTGCTCTTCCTCCCGGGGAAGGACTGCCCGTTCCATGATCTCGCCATCACGGTTGACAACTCCATTGTGTCCTCCTCCCAGAGCGCTAAGAACCTTGGCGTGATCCTGGACAACACCCTGTCGTTCTCAACTAACATCAAGGCGGTGGCCCGTTCCTGTAGGTTCATGCTCTACAACATCCGCAGAGTACGACCCTGCCTCACACAGGAAGCGGCACAGGTCCTAATCCAGGCACTTGTCATCTCCCGTCTGGATTACTGCAACTCGCTGTTGGCTGGGCTCCCTGCCTGTGCCATTAAACCCCTACAACTCATCCAGAACGCCGCAGCCCGTCTGGTGTTCAACCTTCCCAAGTTCTCTCCGTCACCCTCAGCCCAGTCAAAACTGTTCGCTGCTCTGGCTCCCCAATGGTGGAACAAACTCCCTCACGACGCCAGGACAGCGGAGTCAATCACCACCTTCCGGAGACACCTGAAACCCCACCTCTTTAAGGAATACCTAGGATAGGATAAAGTAATCCTTCTCACCCCCCTTAAAATATGTAGATGCACTCTCTTTTTGTCTCCCCAAGAGGCAAAAATCTCTTGATTAGGTCACCAGGTGTTAAACTAAGGTCACTATAGTATTTTAACAAGAGTGAGTCTACTTTTCACAAATATTTAAATAAATGTGTGTGGCCTTAATAGCAATATGTTATTAAAAAAATCTATTCTCTGGACCTGAGTTAAACCTAAAGATAAAGTAAAGCATCCAGAGATGGTATAAATTGAGGATTGGATTTATCCCAGTAACCAATGTGAATGATTTGCTTCGATCCAAAAGGAGAAACATGGTTTTCCTTTGTAAATACTGTGTTTTGTGAAGCTGTTTTTAAATGCAATACTGAAATGAAGGTTGATCAATTTGCAACGGTCTGACATTTTATTTAGTATGTTTTGATGCTTGTCAGTTTATGGTCTGTTGAAGTATTACAAGTTTAGATGCATAAACCCTGTATATCGTGTTCACATTCCCAGTTTGTAACCTGCATTACTAATGCTTATATTGTCCTGGTTCCTTTGTTTGAATTGCTTTTGTATGGACTGCGCTTTTGTAATATAACTTTTGCTCTGTATAGCAGCTTCATAGAATTTCATTACATTCTTTAGGAAATGACATTTCACAACATATAATATAAACAGTGTGTGTTTACGTGATTGTTTTATTAAACCATGGTCCATTGTTTATAGATTTTAGCATTTCTATGTCATTAAATCATGCCATAAACATTGCCATACACTGAGTGTAGAAAACATTACATCTTTCCATGACAGACTGACCAGGTGAAAGCTATGATCCCTTATTGATGTCACTTGTTAAATCCACTTCAATCAGTGTAGATGAAGGAGAAGAGATGGGTTAAAGAAGGATTTTTAAGCCTTGAGACAATTGACACATGATTGTGTATGTGTGCCATTCAGAGGGTGAATGGGCAGGATAAAAGTTTTAAGTGCCTTTGAACAGGGTTTGATAGTAGGTGCCAGGTGCACCAGTTTATGTCAAGAACTGCAATGCTGCTGGGTTTTTGATGCTCAACAGTTTCCTTTGTGTATCAAGAATGGTCCACTAAAGGACATCCAGCGAACTTGAAACAACTGTGGAAAGCATTGGAGTCAACATGGGCCAGCATCCCTGTGGAAGGCTTTTGACACCTTGTAGAGTCCACGAATTGAGGCTGTTCTGAGGGCAGAAGGGGGTGCAACTCAATATTAAGGAACGTATTCTTAATGTTATGTCCCCTCAAGTGTATATCTGGCTGTATGAGACCATCTTCAAACCCAAATGGGAACACCAACCAGGGGTGTATTCTGTGATGTTCGATGTCAGAATATTGCAGATGGAAATGTCATGAATAAAGCTGCCTCTTATTTGTAGATACTTTACAGTCAATCATATTGGTTCTACATAACACTTTTATATCGGAACATTCTATAATGTTGCATCCTCCTATCAACAGGCTCCAGGTAGAATACCCCTGGCAATAGCCACACACATACAATACTGCAGGTTTTAAGGCTTTCATTTTCAAGCAGACACAGCAGTGTGCTAGAAAACTATCGCCCAAAAAAACTGCATTTTCCTGATTGATAATTGCTTGTGAAGCCCTTTCTATATTATTCGGTCTATTGCTGTAGTGCCTAAATAGAGGTTGCCATGGTAATCCAAGGAGAGGGGCCGTGGAGACAAAGAGGTGATTTACAATCCGACAGGTGTTCCTGTAAGGGGTGTGAGACAGGATCATACCACCACCCTCATCTCAGGAGGTGACAGATTGACTATAATTGGGAGTGAAATCTCCTGCATTAAGCAGTGGTTTAAATTATTCTTAAAGTAGTCAAATAAGCGTTTGTAATCCAGTTTAATTTGGAATTTATATAAGAAGCATATTTGTATCCTCTAGTGAACCACACAATAAGTGACAGGCAAACATGGTGGATTAAATCATTCAGAATGTAATTCAGAAAAAGTAGGTGACAAACTTTTGAAACTTTTCTGAACAACCCCCGCTTTGTCTGAGTGTTAACGGGAGGAGGAGTCTGTGGTGGTATGCTTTAAGGAACAGGTGACACACTCTGGCTGGTGGAGTGACCGTCTGCTGTGACCTCAGGGCAAAGAACACCCATTGTGTTCAGACAATAGGCACAAATGCATAATGCCTCACTACAGACATAAATAGCATCTCGGATCAGATGATCACCACGGTATGTAATAACATAGTCATATATAGACAATATGTTCCAATAAGGTCAGTTGGGAATATCTTACTCTTTAAAGTAAAATACAATATCTTAGAGCACTTGCACAATATTTCATTTTGTGTACCAGTTTTGAGAACAGTCAGTCGGCAGACAGTACAGTGGCAAGAAAAAGCATGCAAACCCTTTGGAATTACCTGGATTTCTGCATAAATTGGTCATACAATTTGACCTGATCTTCATCTAAGTCAAAATAGACAAACACAGTCTGCTTACACTAATAACACACAAGCAATTATACATTTTCATGTCTTTATTGAACACACTGTGTAAACTTTCACAGTGTAGGGTGGAAAAAATATGTGAACCCTTGGATTTAATAACTGGTTGACCCTCCTTTAGCAGCAATAAACTCAACCAAATGCTTTCTGTAGTTGTGGACCAGACCTGCACAATGGTCAGGAGGAATTTTCAACCATTCATCTTTGCAAAACTGTTTCAGTTCAGCAATGTTCTTGGGATGTCTGGTGTGAACTGCTCTGGAGGTCATGCCACAGCATCTCAATCGGGTTGAGGTCAGGACTCTGACTGGGCCACTCCAGAAGGTGTATTTTCTTCTGTTGAAGCCAGTCTGCTGTTGATTTACTTCTGTGTTTTGGGTCGTTGTCCTGTTGCATCACCCATCACCCTTCTGCTGAGCTTCAATTGGTGGACAGATAGCCTGACATTCTCCTGCAAAATGTCTTGATAAACTTGGCAATTCATTTTTAAATGAATGTTTAAATTTGATTTAAATGTTTTTTAGAGTGAAGTACATCGGAAAACTGCAAGACTCAATAGAAGACAAAACAAGGAACAAACTAAACAAGACAGGCTTTTTGAAAAAATTAACTATTTTTCATAAAATTATTACAGTTATCTTAGCTAGGTGAATTGCTAGCAGAATTGTTTACTTGTTTTACTTGTGGACCTCCTGGAAGAAGCTAGCTAGCTTACAAAGAATAGCAACAAAAAATATCTAGTTAACAGAAGAAAGGAAGACAAAATAAGGACAAAAGAAGGACAGAAGAAAAAGGAAAAGAAAGAGGACAACAAAGTGAAACAGTCAGCACTTCTATTGCAACTTCGTATTTCGTCGTCCTAACGTAGTCTACACTGCTATCTGCCCAGCAGCTAGCCAGCTAGCAAACGTCCACCGTCTACCGAATAGCAGCACTGTAGAAACTATTACACTCAACTGAACGACTTGATTAGTGTAGTGTTAGCTAGCTACATAGTTGTCTTTGCTGTCTTCGTATCCAAGATAATTGTGTAGTTTAGGCGTGTAGTCTTAGAGTGATTATCTTAATTTACCGAGGTTAGCTAGCCAGCTATTTGTCGTCCTTAACGTAGGAGACACTGCTAGCTAGCCAACAGCTAGCCAACGTCTACTGAATAGAACTTCCGCACTCAACAACCCGGTCGCATTCCGCTTCGCTCCACAGGTAGTATCACATTTTTCATTTCATTTCATTACAGCACAACGGTTTGATTTGTTTGATCGTAGCTAGCTACATAGCTAGCTACATAGCCGTCTGTGTATCAAAGATAATTGTGTAGTCTAGAGCGATTTTCTAGGTTAGCTAGCCAGCTATTGTCGTTCTTTTAACGCAACGTAACGTAATCAACACTGCTAGCTAGCCAGCTAGCCCCGAATAGCAGCACTGTAGAAACTACTACACTCAACGGAACGACTTGATTAGTGTAGTGTCAACAACGCAGCCACTGTCAGCTAGCCTACAAAGTCAACAACGCAGCCACTGCCAGCTAGCCTACTTCAGCAGTACTGTATCATTTTTAATAATTTTAGTCAATAAGATTCTTGCTACGTAAGCTTAACTTTCTGAACATTCGAGACGTGTAGTCCACTTGTCATTCCAATCTCCTTGCATTAGCGTAGCCTCTTCTGTAGCCTGTCAACTATGTGTCTGTCTATCCCTGTTCTCTCCTCTCTGCACAGACCATACAAACGCTCCACACCGCGTGGCCGCTGCCACCTAATCTGGTGGTCCCAGCGCGCACGACCCACGTGGAGTTCCAGGTCTCCGGTAGCCTCTGGAACTGCCGATCTGCAGCCAACAAGGCAGAGTTCATCTCAGCCTATGCCTCCTCCAGTCCCTCGACTCTTGGCACTGACAGAAACATGGATCACCACAGATAACACTGCTACTCCTACTGCTCTTCGTCCGCCCACGTGTTCTCGCACACCCGAGAGCTTCTGGTCAGCGGGGTGGTGGCATAGGGATCCTTATCTCTCCCATGTGGTCATTCTCTCTTTCTCCCCTTACCCATCTGTCTATCGCCTCCTTTGAATTTCATGCTGTCACAGTTACCAGCCCTTTCAAGCTTAACATCCTTATCATTTATCGCCCTCCAGGTCCCCCTCGGAGAGTTCATCAATGAGCTTGATGCCTTGATAAGCTCCTTTCCTGAGGACGGCTCACCTCTCACAGTTCTGGGCGACTTTAACCTCCCCACGTCTACCTTTGACTCATTCCTCTCTGCCTCCTTCTTTCCACTCCTCTCCTCTTTTGACCTCACCCTCTCACCTTCCCCCTACTCACAAGGCAGGCAATACGCTCGACCTCATCTTTACTAGATGCTGTTCTTCCACTAACCTCATTGCAACTCCTCCAAGTCTCCGACCACTACCTTGTATCCTTTTTTCCCTCTCGCTCTCATCCAACACTTCCCACACTGCCCCTACTCGGATGGTATCGCGCCGTCCCAACCTTCGCTCTCTCTCCCCCGCTACTCTCTCCTCTTCCATCCTATCATCTCTTCCCTCTGCTCAAACCTTCTCCAACCTATCTCCTGATTCTGCCTCCTCAACCCCTCCTCTCCTCCCTTTCTGCATCCTTTGACTCTCTATGTCCCCTATCTTCCAGGCCGGCTCGGTCCTCCCCTCCCGCTCCGTGGCTTGACGACTCAATGCGAGCTCACAGAACAGGGCTCCGGAAGGCCGAGCGGAAATGGAGGAAAACTCGCCTCCCTGCGGACCTGGCATCCTTTCACTCCCTCCCTCTCTACATTTTCCTCCTCTGTCTCTGCTGCTAAAGCCACTTTCTACCACTCTAAATTCCAAGCATCTGCCTCTAACCCTAGGAAGCTCTTTGCCACATTCTCCTCCCTCCTGAATCCTCCTCCCCTCCCCCCTCCTCCCTCTCTGCAGATGACTTCGTCAACCATTTTGAAAAGAAGATCGACGACATCCGATCCTCGTTTGCTAAGTCAAACAACACCGCTGGTTCTGCTCACACTGCCCTACCCTGTGCTCTGACCTCTTTCTCCCCTCTCTCTCCAGATGAAATCTCGCGTCTTGTGACGGCCGGCCGCCCAACAACCTGCCCGCTCGACCTATCCCCTCCTCTCTTCTCCAGACCATTTCCGGAGACCTTCTCCTTACCTCACCTCGCTCATCAACTTATCCCTGACCGCTGGCTACGTCCCTTCCGTCTTCAAGAGAGCGAGAGTTGCACCCCTTCTGAAAAAACCTACACTCGATCCCTCCGATGTCAACAACTACAGACCAGTATCCTTCTTTCTTTTCTCTCCAAAACTCTTGAACGTGCCGTCCTTGGTCAGCTCTCCCGCTATCTCTCTCAGAATGACCTTCTTGATCCAAATCAGTCAGGTTTCAAGACTAGTCATTCAACTGAGACTGCTCTTCTCTGTATCACGGGGGCGCTCCGCACCGCTAAAGCTAACTCTCTCTCCTCTGCTCTCATCCTTCTAGACCTATCCGGCTGCCTTCGATACTGTGAACCATCAGATCCTCCTCTCCACCCTCTCCGAGTTGGGCATCTCCGGCGCGGCCCACGCTTGGATTGCGTCCTACCTGACAGGTCGCTCCTACCAGGTGGCGTGGCGAGAATCTGTCTCCTCACCACGCGCTCTCACCACTGGTGTCCCCCAGGGCTCTGTTCTAGGCCCTCTCCTATTCTCGCTATACACCAAGTCACTTGGCTCTGTCATAAACCTCACATGGTCTCTCCTATCATTGCTATGCAGACGACACACAATTAATCTTCTCCTTTCCCCTTCTGATGACCAGGTGGCGAATCGCATCTCTGCATGTCTGGCAGACATATCAGTGTGGATGACGGATCACCACCTCAAGCTGAACCTCGGCAAGACGGAGCTGCTCTTCCTCCCGGGGAAGGACTGCCCGTTCCATGATCTCGCCATCACGGTTGACAACTCCATTGTGTCCTCCTCCCAGAGCGCTAAGAACCTTGGCGTGATCCTGGACAACAAACTGTCGTTCTCAACTAACATCAAGGCGGTGGCCCGTTCCTGTAGGTTCATGCTCTACAACATCCGCAGAGTACGACCCTGCCTCACACAGGAAGCGGGCGCAGGTCCTAATCCAGGCACTTGTCATCTCCCGTCTGGATTACTGCAACTCGCTGTTGGCTGGGCTCCCTGCCTGTGCCATTAAGCCCTACAACTCATCCAGAACGCCGCAGCCCGTCTAGTGTTCAACCTTCCCAAGTTCTCTCACGTCACCCCGCTCCTCCCGCTCTCTCCACTGGCTTCCAGTTGAAGCTCGCATCCGCTACAAGACCATGGTGCTTGCCTACGGAGCTGTGAGGGGAACGGCACCTCAGTACCTCCAGGCTCTGATCAGGCCCTACACCCAAATAAGGGCACTGCGTTCATCCACCTCTGGCCTGCTCTCCTCCCTACCACTGAGGAAGTACAGTTCCCGCTCAGCTCAGTCAAAACTGTTCGCTGCTCTGGCTCCCCAATGGTGGAACAAACTCCCTCACGACGCCAGGACAAGCGAGTCAATCACCACCTTCCGGAGACACCTGAAACCCCACCTCTTTAAGGAATACCTAGGATAG
Source organism: Oncorhynchus gorbuscha (assembly GCF_021184085.1). Classification (NCBI taxonomy): domain Eukaryota; kingdom Metazoa; phylum Chordata; class Actinopteri; order Salmoniformes; family Salmonidae; genus Oncorhynchus; species Oncorhynchus gorbuscha. The sequence goes on from NW_025753161.1 coordinate 11,044, forward strand.
GATAAAGTAATCCTTCTCACCCCCCCTCCCCCCCTTAAAATATTTAGATGCACTATTGTAAAGTGGTTGTTCCACTGGATGTCATAAGGTGAATGCACCAATTTGTAAGTCGCTCTGGATAAGAGCGTCTGCTAAATGACTTAAATGTAAATGTAAATGTA
>NW_025753162.1:0-2500 GCF_021184085.1 Oncorhynchus gorbuscha
AGAGAGAGAGAGAGAGAGAGATAACAGAGAAAGAGAGACATAACAGAGAGAGAGAGAGAGAGAGAGAGAGACATAACAGAGCGAGAGAGAGATGATCAGAGAGAGACAGAAAGACAGAGACATAACAGAGAGAGAGAGAGAGAGAGAGAGAGATAACAGAGAAAGAGAGAGACATAACAGAGAGAGAGAGAGAGAGAGAGAGAGAGAGAGAGAGAGATAACAGAGAAAGAGAGAGACATAACAGAGAGAGAGAGAGAGAGAGAGAGAGAGATAACAGAGAAAGAGAGAGACATAACAGAGAGAGAGAGAGAGAGAGAGAGAGAGAGAGAGAGAGAGAGAGAGAGATAACAGAGAAAGAGAGAGAGATAACAGAGAAAGAGAGAGACATAACAGAGAGAGAGAGAGAAAGAGAGAGACATAACAGAGAGAGAGAGAGAGAGAGAGAGAGAGAGAGAGAGAGAGAGAGAGAGAGAGATAACAGAGAAAGAGAGAGAGATAACAGAGAAAGAGAGACATAACAGAGAGAGAGAGAGAAAGAGAGAGAGAGAGACATAACAGAGCGAGAGAACCTTCCTCCCCTCCCCTCCCAGCCAGAGCAGTATGAAGAGAACCTTCCTCCTCTCCTCCCCTCCCAGCCAGAGCAGTATGAAGAGAACCTTCCTCCTCTCCTCCCCTCCCAGCCAGAGCAGTATGAAGAGAACCTTCCTCCTCTCCTCCCCTCCCAGCCAGAGCAGTATGAAGAGAACCTTCCTCCTCTCCTCCCCTCCCAGCCAGAGCAGTATGAAGAGAACCTTCCTCCTCTCCTCCTCCCAGCCAGAGCAGTATGAAGAGAACCTTCCTCCTCTCCTCCCCTCCCAGCCAGAGCAGTATGAAGAGAACCTTCCTCCTCTCCTCCCCTCCCAGCCAGAGCAGTATGAAGAGAACCTTCCTCCCCTCCTCCTCTCCCCTCCCAGCCAGAGCAGTATGAAGAGAACCTTCCTCCTCTCCTCCCCTCCCAGCCAGAGCAGTATGAAGAGAACCTTCCTCCTCTCCTCCCCTCCCAGCCAGAGCAGTATGAAGAGAACCTTCCTCCTCTCCTCCCCTCCCAGCCAGAGCAGTATGAAGAGAACCTTCCTCCTCTCCTCCCCTCCCAGCCAGAGCAGTATGAAGAGAACCTTCCTCTCCTCCCTCACCCTCCCCTCCTCCTCTCCCTCCCAGCCAGAGCAGTATGAAGAGAACCTTCCTCCTCTCTCCCCTCCCAGCCAGAGCAGTATGAAGAGAACCTTCCTCCTCTCCTCCCTCCCAGCCAGAGCAGTATGAAGAGAACCTTCCTCCTCTCTCCCCTCCCAGCCAGAGCAGTATGAAGAGAACCTTCCTCCTCCTCTCCCTCCCAGCCAGAGCAGTATGAAGAGAACCTTCCTCCTCCTCTCCCTCCCAGCCAGAGCAGTATGAAGAGAACCTTCCTCCTCTCCTCCCCTCCCAGCCAGAGCAGTATGAAGAGAACCTTCCTCCCTCCCCTCCTCCCAGCCAGAGCAGTATGAAGAGAACCTTCCTCCTCTCCCTCCCCTCCCAGCCAGAGCAGTATGAAGAGAACCTTCTTCCTCCCCTCCCCTCCCAGCCAGAGCAGTATGAAGAGAACCTTCCTCCCTCCTCACCCTCCCCTCCCCTCCCAGCCAGAGAGCAGTACGAAGAGAACCTTCCTCCCCTCCTCACCCTCCCCTCTCCTCCCCCTCCCCTCCCAGCCAGAGAGCAGTATGAAGAGAACCTTCCTCCCCTCCTCCCCCTCCCCTCTCCTCCCCTCCCTCCTAGCCAGAGAGCAGCATGAAGAAAACCTTCCTCCTCTCCTCACCCTCCCCTCCTCCCCTCCCCTCCTAGCCAGAGAGCAGTATGAAGAGAACCTTCCTCCCTCCTCACCCTCCCCTCTCCTCCCCTTCCCTCCCAGCCAGAGAGCAGCATGAAGAAAACCTTCCTCCTCTCCTCACCCTCCCCCTCCCCTCCCAGCCAGAGAGCAGTATGAAGAAAACCAACCTTCCTTCCCTCCTCACCCCTCCCCTCCTCTCCTCCCCTCCCAGCCAGAGAGCAGTATGAAGAGAACCTTCCTCCTCTCCTCCCCTCCCAGCCAGAGCAGTATGAAGAGAACCTTCCTCCTCTCCTCCCCTCCCAGCCAGAGCAGTATGAAGAGAACCTTCCTCCTCCCTCTCCTCCCAGCCAGAGCAGTATGAAGAGAACCTTCCTCCTCCTCTCCCCTCCCAGCCAGAGCAGTATGAAGAGAACCTTCCTCCTCTCCTCCCTCCCAGCCAGAGCAGTATGAAGAGAACCTTCCTCCCCTCCTCCCAGCCAGAGCAGTATGAAGAGAACCTTCCTCCTCTCCCTCCCCTCCCAGCCAGAGCAGTATGAAGAGAACCTTCCTCCCCTCCTCACCCTCCCCTCCCCTCCCAGCCAGAGAGCAGTACGAAGAGAACCTTCCTCCCCTCCTCACCCTCCCCTCTCCTCCCCTTCCCTCCCAGCCAGAGAGCAGTAT
>NW_025753162.1:10000-11200 GCF_021184085.1 Oncorhynchus gorbuscha
GACCATGCCCCAGGACTACCTGACATGATGACTCCTTGCTGTCCCCAGTCCACCTGGCCATGCTGCTGCTCCAGTTTCAACTGACCTGAGCCCTAGGACCGTGCCCCAGGACTACCTGACATGATGACTCCTTGCTGTCCCCAGTCCACCTGGCCATGCTGCTGCTCCAGTTTCAACTGTTCTGCCTTACTATTATTCGACCATGCTGGTCATTTATGAACATTTGAACATCTTGGCCATGTTCTGCTATAATCTCCACCCGGCACAGCCAGAAGAGGACTGGCCACCCCACATCAGCCTGGTTCCTCTCTAGGTTTCTTCCCTAGGTTTTGGCCTTTCTAGGGAGTTTTTCCTAGCCACCGTGCTTCTACACCTGCATTGCTTGCTGTTTGGGGTTTTAGGCTGGGTTTCTGTACAGCACTTTGAGATATCAGCTGATGTACGAAGGGCTATTTAAATACATTTGATTTGATTTTGATTTTATTTGAAACACACATTCAACCAGATACCGCATTATCACACCAGAAACACACATTCAACCGGATACTGCATTATCACACATTCAACTGGATACCGCATTATCACACCAGAAACACACATTCAGCCAGATACCGCATTATCACACCAGAAACACACATTCAACTGGCTACTGCATTATCACACATTCAACCGGATGCCACATTATCACACCAGAAACACACATTCAACTGGATACTGCATTATCACACATTCAACCAGATACCGCATTATCACACCGGAAACACACATTCAACCGGATACCACATTACCACACCGGAAACACACATTCAACCGGATACTGCATTATCACACTAGAATCACACATTCAACCGGATAACGCATTATCACACCAAAAACACACATTCAACCGGATACTGCATTATCACACCAGAAACACACGTTCAACTGGATACTGCATTATCACACCGGAAACACACATTCAACCGGATACCACATTATCACACCGGAAACACACATTCAACTGGATACCGCATTATCACACCAGAAACACACATTCAACTGGATACCGCATTATCACACCAGAAACACACATTCAACCGGATACTGCATTATCACACCAGAAACACACGATCAACTGGATACTGCATTATCACACGTTCAACTGGATACTGCATTATCACACCAGAAACACACATTCAGCCAGATACCGCATTATCACAC
>NW_025753163.1:0-7500 GCF_021184085.1 Oncorhynchus gorbuscha
CAGACAGACAGACAGACAGACAGACAGACAGACAGACAGACAGACAGACAGACAGACAGACAGACAGACGAGACAGACAGACAGACAGACAGACAGACAGACAGACAGACAGACAGACAGACAGACAGACAGACAGACAGACAGACAGACAGACAGACATTCACACACACACATACACACACACACAAACGAGTTAGAGATTAATAAGACCAATTAGGTTAAACATTGTCCCAGTGCATAACATATTTGAAGATGAATTACTAATGAGCTATGTGAGTGTGTGTCAGTGGTGGCTGGTGGGAGGAACAGTAGGAGGACAGGCTGGTTGTAATGGCTGGACTGGAATACTATTAACGGTATCAAACACATGGAAACCACATGTTTGACTCAAAGAGAGAAAGGGGGAAAAGAGATGGATAGAGGGAGATAGAAAAAGAGAATGAGTAGAGTGAAAGATTGGATTATAGAAAGTGAGAGATGAGAAAGAGGGATGAAATGTTATATTGGATGTCAGCAGGTTCTGCCCCTCTAAACTATTAACCCCTCTAAACTATTAACCCCTCTAAACTATTAACCTCCTCTAAACTATTAACCCCCTAAACTATTAACCCCCTAAACTATTAACTCCCCTAAACTATTAACACCCTCTAAACTATTAACCCACTCTAAACAATTAACCCCCTCTAAACTATTAACCTCCTCTAAACTATTAACCCTCTAAACAATTAACCCCCTCTAAACTATTAACCCTCTAAACTATTAACCTCCTCTCTCTAAACTATTAACCCCTCCTCTAAACTATTAACCTCTCTCTAAACTATTAACCTCCTCTAAACTATTAACCCCCTCTTTCTAAACTATTAACCCCCTCTTTCTAAACTATTAACCCCTCTCTATAAACTATTAACCCACTCTAAACTATTAACCCCATCTCTCTAAACTATTAACCCCTTTCTAAACTATTAACCCCTCTAAACGATTAACCTCCTCTAAACTATTAACCCCTCTATAAACTATTAACCCTCCTCTAAACTATTAACCCTATCTAAACTATTAACCTCCTCTAAACTATTAACTCCCTAAACGATTAACCTCCTCTAAACTATTAACCCCTCTAAGCTATTAACCCCCTCCCTAAACTATTAACCTCTCTCTAAACTGTTAACCTCTAAACTATTAACCCCCTAAACTATTAACCTCTCTAAACTATTAACCTCCTCTAAACTATGAACCCCTCTAAGCTATTAACCCCTCTAAACTATTAACCCTCTCTAAACTATTAACCCCCTAAACTATTTAGCCCCCTCCTCTAAACTATTAACCCTCTCTCTAAATATTAACCTCCTCTAAACTATTAACCCCCTCTCTAAACTATTAACCTCCTCTAAACTATTAACCCTCTAAACTATTAACCCTCTAAACTATTAACCCCTCTCTCTGAAACTATTAACCTCTCTCTAAACTATTAACCCCCTCTCTAAACTATTAACCTCCTCTAAACTATTAACCTCCTCTAAACTATTAACACCCTCTAAACTATTAACCCCATCTAAACTATTAACCCCTCTAAACTATTAACCTCCCCTCTAAACTTTTAACCTCCTCTATACTATTAATCCCCTCTAAACTATTAACCCCTCTAAACTATTAACCCTCATCTAAACTTTAACCCCTCTAAACTATTAACCCCCCTCTCTAAACTTTTAACCTCCCTAAACTATTAACCCATCTAAACTATTAACCCCTCTAAACTATTAACCCCCCTCTAAACGATTAATCTCATCTAAACTATTAACCCCTCTAAACTATTATTAACTCCCTAAACTATTAACCCCATCTAAACTATTAACCTCCTCTAAACTATTAATCTCCTCTAAACTATTAACCTCCTCTAAACTATTAACCTCTCTAAACTATTAACCCCCTCTAAACTATGAGCCCCCCTCTAAGTTCTTAACCCCCTCTCTCTAAACTATTAACCCCTCTAAACTATTAACCCCCTCTAAACTATTAACCCCTCTCTAAACTATTAACCCTCTAAACTATTAACCCCCTCTAAACTATTAACCCTCTCTAAACTATTAACCCTCTCTAAACTATTAACTCCTCTAAACTATTAACCCTCTCTCTAAACTATTAACCCCTATCTCTAAACTATTAACCTCTAAACTATTAACCCTCTCTCTAAACTATTAACCTCCTCTAAACTATTAACCCCCTCTCCAAACTATTAACCCATCTAAAACTATTAACCTCTAAACTATTAACCCCAGACAAAACTATTAACCCCCTCTCTAAACTATTACCCCCTCTCTCTAAACTATTAACCCCTTCTCTCTAAACTATTAACCTCCTCTAAACTATTGTCCCCTCTCTCTAATCTATTAACCCCTCTAAACTATTAACCCCCTCTAAACTATGTATTAACCTCCTCTAAAATATTAACCTCCTCTAAACTGGCTTAACCTCCTCTAAACTATTAACCTCCTCTAAACTGTTAACCTTTCTAAACTATAAACCCCCTCTAAGATATTAACCCTCTAAACTATTAAGAACCCCTCTAAACTATTAACCCTCTAAAGGGATGAAACCTCTCTCTAAACTATTAACCCTCTAAACTATTAACCCTCTCTCCAAACTATTAACCCATCTAAACTATTAACCCCCTTTTCTAAACTATTAACCCCTCTTTCTAAACTATTAACCCTCTCTAAACTATTAACCCCCTCTCTAAACTATTAATTACTTCTAAACTATTAACCTCTCTAAATATTAACCTCCTCTAAACTATTAACTCCCTCTCTAAACTATTAACCCCCTCTAAACTATTAATCCCCTCTCTCTAAACTATTAACCCCCTCTCTAAACTATTAACTCTCTCTAAACTATTAACCTCCTCTCTCTATACTATTAACCTCCTCTAAACTATTAACCCTCTCTCCAAACTATTAACCCCATCTAAACTATTAACCCCCTCTAAACTATTAACCCCCTCTTTCTAAACTATTAACTCCCTCTCTAAACTATTAATCCCCTCTCTAAACTATTAACCCCTCTCTAAACTATTAACCCTCTCTCTAAACTATTAACCTCCATCTATACTATTAACCTCCTCTAAACTATTAACCCCTCTAAAATTAACCTCCTCTAAACTATTAACCCCCTCTAAACTATTAACCTCCTCTAAACTATTAACCTCCTCTAAACGTTAACCCTCCTCTAAACTATTAACCTCCTCTAAACTATTAACCTCCTCTTAAACTATTAACCTCCTCTAAACTATGAACCCCCTCTGCTATGAACCCCCTCTAAACTATTAACCCCTCTCTAAACTATTAACCTCTCTCTAAACTATTTACCCCCTCTAAACTATTAACCCCTCTCTCTAAACTATTAACCTCCTCTAAACTATTAACCCCTCTCTCTAAACTGTTAACCCCTCTTCTAAACTATTAACCTCCTCTAAACTATTAACCCCCCTAAACTATTAACCTCTCTAAACTATTAACCCCTATCTCTAAACTATTAACTCCTCTAAACTATTAGCCCTCTCTCTAAACTATTAACCTCCTCTAAACTATTAACCCCTCTCTCTAAACTATTAACCCCCTCTAAACTATTAACCCTCTAAACTATTAACCCCTCTCTCTAAACTATTAACCCCTCTCTAAACTATTAACCTCCTCTAAACTATTAACCCCTCTAAACTATTAACCCCCTCCTCTAAACTATTAACCCCCTCTAAAACTATTAACCCCTCTTTCTAAACTATTAACCCCCTCTAAACTATTAACCCCTCTTTCTAAACTATTAACCCTCTCTAAACTATTAACCCCCCTCTAAACTATTAACCTCTCTCTAAACTATTAACTCTCTCTAAACTATTAACCCCTCTAAACTATTAACCTCCTCTCTAAACTATTAACTCCCTAAACTATTAACCCCATCTAAACTATTAACCCCCTCTAAACTTTTAACCTCCTCTAAACTATTAACCCCTCTAAACTATTAACCCTCTAAACTATTAACTCCCTCTCTCTAAACTATTAACCTCATGAAACTATTAACCCCCCTCTAAACTATTAACCCCATCTAAACGTTATTAACCCCCCTAAGCTTTTAACCTCCCCTAACCGTTATTGGCCCCCAGCCGTTAAACGTTATTGGCCCCCATCTAAACTATTAACCCAGCCGTCTGGCATAACTTCTAACCCGTTAGGGCCCCCAGCCGTTATTAACCCCCTCTAAACTATTAACCCCTGCATTTTGACAAACTGAAAATGTTCATTTCAGTTTCGATTTGTTTTCTTCTTCTTGTTTATAAATCAAACAAATACACATATGAACCCCCGTTTTCAGTAGGAACTTATTTTAGAAGAAATAGTCAATCATGACAATATATTTGACCACATCAGTATTCTCAGACCCCTCAGCATCCCCAACCTTATGTACACTCCAACCATCCCAAACCTATACCCTACACCCTGTCACCCCACACCGTAACCCATCCCAATGAAGCTCCATCTGCCCCCAACTCCCATTACCCTCCAGACCCTGTAACTCCCCATGTGGCCCTCCAGACCCTGTAACTCCCATTGGCCCTCCAGACCCTGTAACTCCCATTACCCTCCAGACCCTGTAACTCCCATTAACCTCCAGACCCTGTAACTATTACCCTCCAGACCCTGTAACTCCCATTACCCTCCAAACCCTGTAACTCCCATTACCCTCCAAACCCTGTAACTCCCATTACCCTCCAGACCCTGTAACTCCCATTACCCTCCAGACCCTCCAGACCCTGTAACTCCCTTTACCCTCCAGACCCTGTAACTCCCATTACCCTCCAGATCCTCCAGATCCTCCAACTCCAGACCCTCCAGACCCTCCAAACCCATTTGTTTACCCTCCAGACCCTCCAGACCCTGTAACTCCCTTTATTGCCCTCCTGACCCTCCAGATCCTGTCACTCCCATTTCCCTCCAGATCCTGTAACTCCCATTACCCTCCTGACCCTCCAGACCCTGTAACTCCCAACCTCCAGATCCTGTAACTCCCATTACCCTCCTGACCCTCCAAACCCTGTAACTCCCATTACCCTCCAGACCCTGTAACTCCCATTTCCCTCCAGACCCTGTAACTCCCATTTCCCTCCAGATCCTGTAACTCCCATTACCCTCCTGACCCTCCAAACCCTGTAACTCCCATTACCCTCCAAACCCTGTAACTCCCATTACCCTCCAGACCCTGTAACTCCCATTTCCCTCCAGACCCTGTAACTCCCATTTCCCTCCAGATCCTGTAACTCCCATTACCCTCCTGACCCTCCAAACCCTGTAACTCCCATTACCCTCCAAACCCTGTAACTCCCATTACCCTCCAGACCCTGTAACTCCCATTACCCTCCAGACCCTCCAGACCCTGTAACTCCCTTTACCCTCCAGACCCTGTAACTCCCATTACCCTCCAGATCCTCCAGATCCTCCAACTCCCATTACCCTCCAGACCCTCCAGACCCTGTAACTCCCTTTACCCTCCTGACCCTCCAGATCCTGTCACTCCCATTTCCTCCAGATCCTGTAACTCCCATTACCCTCCAGACCCTGACCCTCCAGACCCTGTAACTCCCATTTCCCTCCAGATCCTGTAACTCCCATTACCCTCCTGACCCTCCAAACCCTGTAACTCCCATTACCCTCCAGACCCTGTAACTCCCATTTCCCTCCAGATCCTGTAACTCCCATTTCCCTCCAGATCCTGTAACTCCCATTACCCTCCTGACCCTCCAAACCCTGTAACTCCCATTACCCTCCAAACCCTGTAACTCCCATTACCCTCCAGACCCTGTAACTCCCATTTCCCTCCAGACCCTGTAACTCCCATTTCCCTCCAGATCCTGTAACTCCCATTACCCTCCTGACCCTCCAAACCCTGTAACTCCCATTACCCTCCAAACCCTGTAACTCCCATTACCCTCCAGACCCTGTAACTCCCATTTCCCTCCAGATCCTGTAACTCCCATTACCCTCCAGACCCTGTAACTCCCATTACCCTCCTGACCCTCCAGACCCGTAACTCCCATTACCCTCCTGACCCTCCAGATCCTGTAACTCCATTACCCTCCAGACCCTGTAACTCCAATTACCCTCCAGACCCTGTAACTCTCATTACCCTCCAAACCCTGTAACTCCCTACCCCCCCAAACCCTGTAACCCTCCAAACCCTGTAACTACCATTACCCTCCAGATCCTGTATCTACCATTACCCTCCAGATCCTGTAACTACCATTACCTCCAGATCCTGTAACTACCATTACCCTCCAGATCCTGTAACTACCATTACCCTCCAGATCCTGTAACTACCATTACCCTCCAGATCCTGTAACTACCATTCACTTTCCACTCCAGAGATTATTATCTGGCCTCCATACCAAGTGGCACCCTATTCCCTATCTAGTGCACTACTTTTGACCAGGTCCTATGGTGCACTATATAGGGTATAGGGTTCCATTTGGAATGCATTTCCTAGTCAAGGTCTTTCCAATACCTCTGTACAATAATACACCCACCAACACTCACTCAGTCACAGCAGCTGGCTAAATGACCATCTGTCCCGTGTACTGAGTCTATACACTGGGTAAGAGAGAGAGGGTGATGGAGAGAAGGGAAGGGAGCGAGAGATGAGCGGGAGAGGAAGGGAACAAGGGAGAGAGACAGACAGGCCGACAGACAGACAGGCCGACAGACAGACAGACAGACAGACAGACAGACAGACAGACAGACAGACAGACAGACAGACAGACAGACAGACAGACAGACAGACAGACAGACAGAAAGAAAGATTTCAGGAGGGAGGGAGGGAGGGAGAGAGGGAGACAGACAGACAGAAAGAAAGAGAAGGAGAGAAGAGAGAGAGAGAGATTTCAGGAGGGAGGGGGGAGTTAGGGAGAGAGAGAGACAGACAGACAGAAAGAAAGAGAAGGAGAGAAGAGAGAGAGAGATTTCAGGAGGGAGGGGAGTTAGGGAGAGAGAGAGACAGACAGACAGAAATAAAGAGAAGAGAGAAGAGAGAGAGAGATTTCAGGAGGGAGGGGGAGTTAGGGAGAGAGAGACAGACAGACAGAAAGAAAGAAAGAGAACGAGAGAAGAGAGAGAGATTTCAGGAGGGAGGGAGGAAGGGGAGAGAGAGACAGACAGACAGAAAGAAAGAGAATGAGAGAAGAGAGAGAGATTTCAGGAGGAGGGGAGGAAGGGAGAGAGAGAGACGGACAGACAGAAAGAAAGAGAACGAGAAAGAGAGAGAGATTTCAGGAGGGAGGGAGGAAGGGAGAGAGAGAGACGGACAGACAGAAAGAAAGAAAGAGAACGAGAGAGAGAGAGAGATTTCAGGAGGGAGGGAGGGAGGGAGGGGAGGGAGGGAGGGAGGGAGAGAGGGAGGGAGGGAGGGAGACGGACAGACAGAAAGAAAGAGAATGAGAGAAGAGAGAGAGAGATTTCAGGAGGG
>NW_025753164.1:0-11197 GCF_021184085.1 Oncorhynchus gorbuscha
CAGACCCAGCTCAACCTCTGTCCTCAAGACAGACCCAGCTCAACCTCTGTCCTCAAGACAGACCCAGCTCAACCTCTGTCCTCCAAGACAGACTCAAAAGCTCAACCTCTGTCCTCAAGACAGACCCAGCTCAACACTCTGTCCTCAAGACAGACCCAGCTCAACCTCTGTCCTCAAGACAGACCCAGCTCAACCTCTGTCCTCAAGACAGACCCAGCTCAACCTCTGTCCTCCAAGACAGACCCAGCTCAACCTCTGTCCTCAAGACAGACCAAGCTCAACCTCTGTCCTCAAGACGAGAGCCAACTCAACCTCTGTCCTCAAGACAGACCCAGCTCAACCTCTGTCCTCAAGACAGACCCAGCTCAACCTCTGTTCCCAAGACAGACCCAGCTCAACCTCTGTCCTCAAGACAGACCAAGCTCAACCTCTGTCCTCAAGACAGACCCAGCTCAACCTCTGTCCTCAAGACAGACCCAGCTCAACCTCTGTCCTCAAGACAGACCCAGCTCAACCTCTAACCTCAAGACAGACCCAGCTCAATCTCTGACCTCAAGACAGACCCAGCTCAACCTCTGTCCTCAAGACAGACCCAGCTCAACCTCTGACCTCAAGACAGACCCAGCTCAACCTCTGACCTCAAGACAGACCCAGCTCAACCTCTGACCTCAAGACAGACCCAGCTCAACCTCTGACCTCAAGACAGACCCAGCTCAACCTCTGACCTCAAGACAGACCCAGCTCAACCTCTGTCCTCAAGACAGACCCAGCTCAACCTCTGTCCTCAAGAACAGACCCAGCTCAACCTCTGACCTCAAGACAGACCCAGCTCAACCCTCTGACCTCAAGACAGACCCAGCTCAACCTCTGTCCTCAAGACAGACTCAGCTCAACCTCTGTCCTCAAGACAGACCCAGCTCAACCTCTGTCCTCAAGACAGACCCAGCTCAACCTCTGACCTCAAGACAGACCCAGCTCAACCTCTGTCCTCAAGACAGACCCAGCTCAACCTCTGTCCTCAAGACAGACCCAGCTCAACCTCTGTCCTCAAGACAGACCCAGCTCAACCTCTGTCCTCAAGACAGACCCAGCTCAGCCTCTGTCCTCAAGACAGACTCAAGCTCAACCTCTGTCCTCAAGACAGACCCAGCTCAACCTCTGTCCCCTCCAAGACAGACTAAGCTCAACCTCTGTTCCCAAGACAGACCCAGCTCAACCTCTGTCCTCCAAGACAGACCCAGCTCAACCTCTGTCCTCAAGACAGACCAAGCTCAACCTCTGTCCTCCAAGACAGAGCCAACTCAACCTCTGTTCCCAAGACAGACCCAGCTCAACCTCTGACCTCAAGACAGACCCAGCTCAACCTCTGTCCTCAAGACAGACCCAGCTCAACCTCTGTCCTCAAGACAGACCCAGCTCAACCTCTGTCCTCAAGACAGACCCAGCTCAACCTCTGTCCTCAAGACAGAGAGCCAACCTCTGTCAACCTCTGTCCTCAAGACAGACCCAGCTCAACCTCTGTCCTCAAGACAGACCCAGCTCCAACATCTGTTCCCAAGACAGACCCAGCTCAACCTCTGTTCTCAAGACAGACCCAGCTCAACCTCTGTCCTCAAGACAGACTAAGCTCAACCTCTGTTCCCAAGACAGACCCAGCTCCAACCTCTGTCCTCAAGACAGACCCAGCTCAACCTCTGTCCTCAGACAGACCCAGCTCAACCTCTGTCCTCAAGACAGACCCAGCTCAACCTCTGTCCTCCAAGACAGACCCAGCTCAACCTCCTTCTCCAAGACAGACCCAGCTCAACCTCTGACCTCCAAGCAGGCCCAGCTCAACCTCTGTCCTCCAAGACAGACCCAGCTCAACCTCAGCCTCAAGACAGACCCAAGCTCAACCTCGGCCTCAAGACAGACCCAGCTCAACCTCTGACCTCAAGACAGACCCAGCTCAACCTCTGACCTCAAGACAGACCCAGCTCAACCTCTGACCTCCAAGACAGACCCAGCTCAACCTCTGTCCTCAAGACAGACCCAGCTCAACCTCTGTCCTCAAGACAGACCCAGCTCAACCTCTGACCTCAAGACAGACCCAGCTCAACCTCTGACCTCAAGACAGACCCAGCTCAACCTCTGTCCTCAAGACAGACTCAGCTCAACCTCTGTCCTCAAGACAGACCCAGCTCAACCTCTGTCCTCAAGACAGACCCAGCTCAACCTCTGACCTCAAGACAGACCCAGCTCAACCTCTGTCCTCAAGACAGACCCAGCTCAACCTCTGTCCTCAAGACAGACCCAGCTCAACCTCTGTCCTCAAGACAGACCCAGCTCAACCTCTGTCCTCAAGATAGACCCAGCTCAACCTCTGTCCTCAAGACAGACCCAGCTCAACCTCTGTCCTCAAGACAGACCCAGCTCAACCTCTGTCCTCAAGACAGACCCAGCTCAACCTCTGTCCTCAAGACAGACTAAGCTCAACCTCTGTTCCCAAGACAGACCCAGCTCAACCTCTGTCCTCAAGACAGACCCAGCTCAACCTCTGTCCTCAAGACAGACCCAGCTCAACCTCTGTCCTCAAGACAGACCCAGCTCAACCTCTGTCCTCAAGACAGACCCAGCTCAACCTCTGTCCTCAAGACAGACCCAGCTCAACCTCTGTTCCCAAGACAGACCCAGCTCAACCTCTGTCCTCAAGACAGACCCAGCTCAACCTCTGTCCTCAAGACAGACTAAGCTCAACCTCTGTTCCCAAGACAGACCCAGCTCAACCTCTGTCCTCAAGACAGACCCAGCTCAACCTCTGTCCTCAAGACAGACCAAGCTCAACCTCTGTCCTCAAGACAGAGCCAACTCAACCTCTGACCTCAAGACAGACCCAGCTCAACCTCTGACCTCCAAGACAGACCCAGCTCAACCTCTGTCCTCCAAGACAGACCCAGCTCAACCTCTGTCCTCAAGACAGACCCAGCTCAACCTCTGTCCTCAAGACAGACCCAGCTCAACCTCTGTCCTCAAGACAGACCCAGCTCAACCTCTGTCCTCAAGACAGACCCAGCTCAACCTCTGTCCTCCAAGACAGACCCAGCTCAACCTCTGTCCTCCAAGACAGACCCAGCTCAACCTCTGTCCTCAAGACAGACCCAGCTCAACCTCTGTCCTCAAGACAGACCCAGCTCAACCTCTGTCCTCAAGACAGACCAAGCTCAACCTCTGTTCCTCAAGACAGACCCAGCTCAACCTCTGTCCTCAAGACAGACCCAGCTCAACCTCTGTCCTCAAGACAGACCCAGCTCAACCTCTGTCCTCAAGACAGACCCAGCTCAACCTCTGTCCTCAAGACAGACCAAGCTCAACCTCTGTCCTCAAGACAGAGCCAGCTCAACCTCTGTCCTCAAGACAGACCCAGCTCAACCTCTGTCCTCAAGACAGACCCAGCTCAACCTCTGTCCTCAAGACAGACCCAGCTCAACCTCTGTCCTCCAAGACAGACCCAGCTCAACCTCTGTCCTCCAAGACAGACCCAGCTCAACCTCTGTCCTCAAGACAGACTCAGCTCAACCTCTGTTCCTCAAGACAGACCCAGCTCAACCTCTGTCCTCAAGACAGACCCAGCTCAACCTCTGACCTCCAAGACAGACCCAGCTCAACCTCTGTCCTCAAGACAGACCCAGCTCAACCTCTGTCCTCAAGACAGACCCAGCTCAACCTCTGTCCTCAAGACAGACCCAGCTCAACCTCTGTCCTCCAAGACAGACCCAGCTCAACCTCTGTCCTCAAGACAGACCCAGCTCAACCTCTGACCTCAAGACAGACCCAGCTCAACCTCTGTCCTCAAGACAGACCCAGCTCAACCTCTGTCCTCAAGACAGACCCAGCTCAACCTCTGTCCTCAAGACAGACCCAGCTCAACCTCTGTCCTCAAGACAGACCCAGCTCAACCTCTGTCCTCAAGACAGACCCAGCTCAACCTCTGTCCTCAAGACAGACCCAGCTCAACCTCTGTCCTCAAGACAGACCCAGCTCAACCTCTGTCCTCAAGACAGACCCAGCTCAACCTCTGTCCTCAAGACAGACCCAGCTCAACCTCTGTCCTCAAGACAGACCCAGCTCAACCTCTGTCCTCAAGACAGACCCAGCTCAACCTCTGTCCTCAAGACAGACCCAGCTCAACCTCTGTCCTCAAGACAGACCCAGCTCAACCTCTGTCCTCAAGACAGACCCAGCTCAACCTCTGACCTCCAAGACAGACCCAGCTCAACCTCTGTCCTCAAGACAGACCCAGCTCAACCTCTGTCCTCAAGACAGACCCAGCTCAACCTCTGTCCTCAAGACAGACCCAGCTCAACCTCTGTCCTCAAGACAGACCCAGCTCAACCTCTGTCCTCCAAGACAGACCCAGCTCAACCTCTGTCCTCAAGACAGACCCAGCTCAACCTCTGTCCTCAAGACAGACCCAGCTCAACCTCTGTCCTCAAGACAGACTAAGCTCAACCTCTGTTCCCAAGACAGACCCAGCTCAACCTCTGTCCTCAAGACAGACCCAGCTCAACCTCTGTCCTCAAGACAGACCCAGCTCAACCTCTGTCCTCAAGACAGACCCAGCTCAACCTCTGTCCTCAAGACAGACCCAGCTCAACCTCTGTCCTCCAAGACAGACCCAGCTCAACCTCTGTTCCCAAGACAGACCCAGCTCAACCTCTGTCCTCCAAGACAGACCCAGCTCAACCTCTGTCCTCAAGACAGACTAAGCTCAACCTCTGTTCCCAAGACAGACCCAGCTCAACCTCTGTCCTCAAGACAGACCCAGCTCAACCTCTGTCCTCAAGACAGACCAAGCTCAACCTCTGTCCTCAAGACAGAGCCAGCTCAACCTCTGACCTCCAAGACAGACCCAGCTCAACCTCTGACCTCCAAGACAGACCCAGCTCAACCTCTGTCCTCAAGACCCAGACTCAGCTCCAACCTCTGTCCTCAAGACAGACCCAGCTCAACCTCTGTCCTCAAGACAGACCCAGCTCAACCTCTGACCTCAAGACAGACCCAGCTCACAGCTCTGTCCTCAAGACAGACCCAGCTCAACCTCTCCTCCAAGACAGACCCAGCTCAACCTCTGTCTCAAGACAGACCCAGCTCAACATCTGTCCTCAAGACAGACAGCTCAAGCTCAAGACAGACTCAGCTCAACCTCTGTCCTCAAGACAGACTAAGCTCAACCTCTGTCCTCCAAGACAGACCCAGCTCTCAACCTCTGTCCTCAAGACAGACCCAGCTCAACCTCTGTCCTCCAAGACAGACTAAGCTCAACCCTCTGTTCCCAAGACAGACCCAGCTCAACCTCTGTCCTCAAGACAGACCAAGCTCAACCTCTGTCCTCAAGACAGACCCAACTCAACCTCTGTCCTCAAGACAGACCCAGCTCAACCTCTGTCCTCAAGACAGACCCAGCTCAACCTCTGTCCTCACAGACCCAGCTCAACCTCTGTCCCAAGACAGACCCAGCTCAACCTCTGTCCTCAAGACAGACCCAGCTCAACCTCTGTCCTCAAGACAGACTAAGCTCAACCCTCTGTTCCCAAGACAGACCCAGCTCAACCTCTGTCCTCAAGACAGACCCAGCTCAACCTCTGTCCTCAAGACAGACTACTCAACCCTGTCCTCAAGACAGAGCCACCTCAACCTCTGTCCTCAAGACAGACCCAGCTCAACCTCTGTCCTCGACAGACCCAGCTCAACCTCTGTCCTCAAGACAGACCAAGCTCAACCTCTGTTCCCAAGACAGACCCAGCTCAACCTCTGTTCCTCAAGACAGACCAAGCTCAACCTCTGTCCTCAAGACAGACCAACTCAACCTCTGACCTCAAGACAGACCCAGCTCAACCTCTGTCCTCAAGACAGACCCAGCTCAACCTCTGTCCTCAAGACAGACCCAGCTCAACCTCTGTCCTCAAGACAGACCCAGCTCAACCTCTGTCCTCAAGACAGACCAGCTCAACCTCTGTCCTCAAGACAGACCCAGCTCAACCTCTGTCCTCAAGACAGACCCAGCTCAACCTCTGACCTCAAGACAGACCCAGCTCAACCTCTGACCTCAAGACAGACCCCAGCTCAACCTCTGACCTCAAGACAGACCCAGCAACCTCTGTCCTCAAGACAGACCCAGCTCAACCTCTGTCCTCAAGACAGACCCAGCTCAACCTCTGTCCTCAAGACAGACGAAAGAAAAGCTCAACCTCTGTTCCTCAAGACAGACCCAGCTCAACCTCTGACCTCCAAGACAGACCCAGCTCAACCTCTGTCCTCAAGACAGACTCAGCTCAACCTCTGTCCTCCAGACAGACCCAGCTCAACCTCTGTCCTCCCAAGACAGACCCAGCTCAACCTCTGACCTCAAGACAGACCCAGCTCAACCTCTGTTCCCAAGACAGACCCAGCTCAACCTCTGTCCTCCAAGACAGACCCCAGCTCAACCTCTGTCCTCAAGACAGACCCAGCTCAACCTCTGTTTCAAGACAGACCCAGCTCAACCTCTGTCCTCAAGACAGACCCAGCTCAACCTCTGTCCTCCAAGACAGACCAAGCTCAACCTCTGTCCTCCAAGACAGAGCCGCTCAACCTCTGTCCTCAAGACAGGCCAGCTCAACCTCTGTCCTCCAAGACAGACCCAGCTCAACCTCTGTCCTCCAAGACAGACCCCAGCTCAACCTCTGTTCCCAAGACAGACCCAGCTCAACCTCTGTTCCTCCAAGACAGACCCAGCTCAACCTCTGTCCTCAAGACAGACCAAGCTCAACCTCTGTCCTCAAGACGGGACCCAGCTCAACCTCTGTCCTCCAGCAGACCCAGCTCAACCTCTGTCCCAAGACAGGCCAAGCTCAACCTCTGTTCCTCAAGACAGACCCAGCTCAATCTCTGACCTCAAGACAGACCCAGCTCGCCCTCTGTTCCCAAGACAGACCCAGCTCAACCTCTGACCTCAAGACAGACCCAGCTCAACCTCTGACCTCAAGACAGACCAGCTCAGCAAGCCTGCTCCTGACCTCAAGACAGAGCTCAACCTCAACCTCAAGACAGACCCAGCTCAGCCTCTGTCCCAAGACAGACCCAGCTCAACCTACTGTCCTCCAAGACAGACCCAGCTCAACCTCTGACCTCAAGACAGACCCAGACCCACAGACCAAACCAACCTCTGTCTCCAGGGCAGACTCAGCTCAACCTCTGTCCTCAAGACAGACCCAGCTCAACCTCTGTCCTCCAAGACAGACCCAGCTCAACCTCTGACCTCAAGACAGACCCCCAGCTCAAGACAGACCCAGCTCAACCTCTGTCCTCAGAGACTCTGCTCAACCTCCCCAAGACAGACCCAGCTCAACCTCTGTCCTCCAAGACAGACCCAGCTCAACCTCTGTCCTCAAGACAGACCCAGCTCAACCTCTGTCCTCAAGACAGACCCAGCTCAACCTCTGTCCTCAAGACAGGCCAGCTCAACCCAGACAGACTAAGCTCAACCTCTGTTTCCCAAGACAGACCCAGCTCAACCTCTGTTCCCAAGACAGACCCAGCTCAACCTCTGTCCTCAAGACAGACCCAGCTCAACCTCTGTCCTCAAGACAGACCCAGCTCAACCTCTGTCCTCAAGACAGACCCAGCTCAACCTCTGTCCTCAAGACAGACCAGCTCAACCTCTGTTCCCAAGACAGACCCAGCTCAACCTCTGTCCCAAGACAGACCAGCTCAACCTGTCCTCAAGACAGACTAAGCTCAACCTCTGTTCCCAAGACAGACCCAGCTCAGCCTCTGTCTCAAGACAGACCCAGCTCAACCTCTGTCAAGACAGACCAAGCTCAACCTCTGCAAGACAGAGGCAACTCAACCTCTGTTCCCAAGACAGACCCAGCTCAACCTCTGACCTCCAAGACAGGCCAGCTCAGCCTCTGTCCTCAGACAGGGACCAGCTCAACCTGATCTCAAGACAGACTAAGGCTGGCACCTCTGTTCCCAAGACAGACCCGACAGACCCAGCTCAACCTCTGTCCTCAAGACAGACCCAGCTCAACCTCTGACCTCCAAGACAGACCCAGCTCAACCTCTGTCCTCCAAGACAGACCCAGCTCAACCTCTGTCACTCCAGGAGCAGACCCAGCTCAGCCTCTGTCCTCAAGACGGGCCAACTCCAACCTCTGTCCTCCAAGATAGACCCAGCTCTCAACCTCTGTCACTCAAGACAGACCCAGCTCAACCTCTGACCTCAAGACAGACCCCGCTCAACCTCTGTCCTCAAGACAGACCAAGCTCAACCTCTGTCCTCAAGACAGAGCCAACTCAACCTCTGTCCTCAAGACAGACCCAGCTCAACCTCTGTCCTCAAGACAGACCCAGCTCAACCTCTGTCCTCAAGACAGACCCAGCTCAACCTCTGTTCCCAAGACAGACCCAGCTCAACCTCTGTTCTCAAGACAGACCCAGCTCAACCTCTGTCCTCAAGACAGACTAAGCTCAACCTCTGTCCTCAAGACAGACCCAGCTCAACCTCTGTCCTCAAGACAGACCCAGCTCAACCTCTGTCCTCAAGACAGACCAAGCTCAACCTCTGTCCTCAAGACAGAGCCAGCTCAACCTCTGACCTCAAGACAAACCCAGCTCAACCTTCTGACCTCAAGACAGACCCAGCTCAACCTCTGTCCTCAAGACAGACCCAGCTCAACCTCTGTCCTCAAGACAGACCCAGCTCAACCTCTGTCCTCAAGACAGACCCAGCTCAACCTCTGTCCTCAAGACAGACCCAGCTCAACCTCTGTCCTCAAGACAGACCAGCTCAACCTCTGTCCCTCCAGATAGACCCAGCTCAACCTCTGTCCTCAAGACAGACCCCAGCTCCAACCTCTGTCCTCAAGACAGACCCAGCTCAACCTCTGTCCTCAAGACAGACCCAGCTCAACCTCTGTCCTCAAGACAGACTAAGCTCAACCTCTGTTCCCAAGACAGACCCAGCTCAACCTCTGTCTCCAAGACAGACCCAGCTCAACCTCTGTCCTCAAGACAGACCCAGCTCAACCTGTCACTCAGAACCCGGACCCAGCTCAACCTCTGTCCTCAAGACAGACCCAAGAAACTCAACCTCTGTCCTCAAGACAGACCCAGCTCAATCCCTCTGTCTTAGCTCAACATCTGTCTCAAGATGACCCACTCAACCTCTGTCCTCAAGACAGACCCAGCTCAACCTCTGTCCTCAAGACAGACTAAGCTCAACCTCTGTTCCCAAGACAGACCCAGCTCAACCTCTGTCTCAAGACAGACCCAGCTCAACTCTTTCAAGACCGGAGCCAAGCTCAACCTCTGTCCTGACAGATTTAGTTTGCACCTCTGACCTCAAGATAGACCCAGCTCAACCTCTGACCTCAAGATAGGCCAGCTCAACCTCTGTCCTCAAGACAGATAGAGCTCAACCTCTGACCTCAAGACAGACCCAGCTCAACCTCTGTCCTAGACAGACCCAGCTCAACCTCTGTCCTCAAGACAGACCCAGCTCAACCTCTGTCCTCAAGACAGACCCAGCTTCAACCTCTGTCCTCCAAGACAGACCCAGCTCAACCTCTGTCTCAAGATAGACCCAGCTCAACATCTGTCTCAAGACAGACTGCTCAACCTCTGTTCTCAAGACAGACCCAGCTCAACCTCTGTCTCTCCAAGACAGACGAGCTCAACCTCTGTCCAAGATAGGGCCAGCTCAACCTCTCTGTCTTTCTGTCCCAAGACAGACCCAGCTCAACCTCTGTCTCAAGACAGACCCAGCTCTCAACCTCTGTCCTCAAGCAGACCCAGCTCAACCTTATCCTCTGTCCTCAAGACAGACCAGAAGCTTCAATCCTCTGTCCTCAAGACAGAGCCAACTCAACTCTCTGTCCTCAAGACAGACCCAGCTCAACCTCTGACCTCAAGACAGACCCAGCTCAACCTCTGTCCCTCAAGACAGACCCAGCTCAACCTCTGTTCCCAAGACTCCAGCTCAACCTCTGTCCTCAAGACAGACCCAGCTCAACCTCTGTCCTCAAGACAGACTAGCTCAACCTCTGTTCCCAAGACAGACCCAGCTCAACCTCTGTCCTCAAGACAGACCCAGCTCAACCTCTGTCTCAAGACAGACCAAGCTCAACTCTCTGTCCTCAAGACAGAGCCAACCTCAACCTCTGTCCTCAAGACAGACCCAGCTCAACCTCTGTCCTCAAGACAGACCCAGCTCAACCTCTGTCCTCCAAGACAGACCCAGCTCAACCTCTGTTCCTCAAGACAGACCCAGCTCAACCTCTGTCCTCAAGACAGACCCAGCTCAACCTCTGTCCTCAAGACAGACCCAGCTCAACCTCTGTCCTCCAAGACAGACCCAGCTCAACCTCTGTCCTCAAGACAGACCCAGCTCAACCTCTGTCCTCAAGACAGAGCCCAGCTCAACCTCTGTCCTCAAGACAGACCCAGCTCAACCTCTGTCCTCAAGACAGACCCAGCTCAACCTCTGTTCCCAAGACAGACCCAGCTCAACCTCTGTCCTCAAGACAGACCCAGCTCAACCTCTGTCCTCCAAGACAGACTAAGCTCAACCTCTGTTCCCAAGACAGACCCAGCTCAACCTCTGTCCTCAAGACAGACCCAGCTCAACCTCTGTCCTCGAGACAGACCAAGCTCAACCTCTGTCCTCGAGACAGACCAAGCTCAACCTCTGACCTCAAGACAGACCCAGCTCAACCTCTGACCTCAAGACAGACCCAGCTCAACCTCTGTCCTCAAGACAGACCCAGCTCAACCTCTGACCTCAAGACAGACCCAGCTCAACCTCTGTCCTCAAGACAGACCCAGCTCAACCTCTGTCCTCAAGACAGACCGACAGCTCAACCTCAACTGTCCTCAAGACAGACCCAGCTCAACCTCTGTCCTCAAGACAGACCCAGCTCAACCTCTGTTCCTCAAGACAGACCCAGCTCAACCTCTGTCCTCAAGACAGACCCAGCTCAACCTCTGTCCCAAGACAGACCAAGCTCAACCTCTGTCCCCAAGACAGACCCAGCTCAACCTCTGTCCTCAAGACGGGCCCAGCTCAACCTCTGTCCTCAAGACAGGCCCAGCTCAACCCTCTGTCCTCAAGACAGACCAAGCTCAATCCTCTGTCCTCAAGACAGAGCCAACTCAACCTCTGTCCTCAAGACAGACC
>NW_025753165.1:0-5000 GCF_021184085.1 Oncorhynchus gorbuscha
CTGTCTGTCTGTCTGTCTGTCTGTCTGTCTGTCTGTCTCTCTCTCTCTCTCTCTCTCTCTCTCTCTCTCTCTCTCTCTCTCATCCAGACCGACTTATTTTTAATTACTGCATTCATCTTGCTGGTTGAGATAACCACATATCACAGTCGTAGCCAGTACATTTTCCTTCAATAAATTAGTTATTAGCAACTTTAGTGCTTGTAGGAAGATACCTTTTGTTGGTGGGAGGGAGAGGGGCGTGCGATTCATTTTAAGATACAATTTGAAGAGGTAGGATTTCAGACATTTTCGCAGGGACTCTTCTATCCTGGCTACAGGGGGAAGTTGGTTACACCATTTTTAAAAACATATTTTTACCTTCATTTAACAGTGGGTTAACTGGTCTAGGAACAGTGGGGTTAACTGGTCTAGGAACAGTGGGTTAACTGGTCTAGGAACAGTGGGTTAACTGGTCTAGGAACAGTGGGTTAACTGGTCTAGTAACAGTGGGTTAACTGGTCTAGGAACAGTGGGTTAACTGGTATAGGAACAGTGGGTTAACTGGTCTAGGAACAGTGGGGTTAACTGGTCTAGAAACAGTGGGTTAACTGGTCTAGGAACGGTGGGTTAACTGGTCTAGGAACAGTGGGTTAACTGGTCTAGGAACAGTGGGGTTAACTGGTCTAGGAACAGTGGGTTAACTGGTCTAGGAACAGTGGGTTAACTGGTCTAGGAACAGTGGGTTAACTGGTCTAGGAACAGTGGGTTAACTGGTCTAGGAACAGTGGGTTAACTGGTCTAGGAACAGTGGGTTAACTGGTATAGGAACAGTGGGTTAACTGGTCTAGGAACAGTGGGGTTAACTGGTCTAGAAACAGTGGGTTAACTGGTCTAGGAACGGTGGGTTAACTGGTCTAGGAACAGTGGGTTAACTGGTCTAGGAACAGTGGGGTTAACTGGTCTAGGAACAGTGGGTTAACTGGTCTAGGAACAGTGGGTTAACTGGTCTAGGAACAGTGGGTTAACTGACCGAGGAACAGTGGGTTAACTGACCTAAGAACAGTGGGTTAACTGGTCTAGGAACAGTGGGTTAACTGGTCTAGGAACAGTGGGTTAACTGGTCTAGGAACAGTGGGTTAACTGGTCTAGGAACAGTGGGTTAACTGACCTAGGAACAGTGGGTTAACTGACCTAGGAACAGTGGGTTAACTGACCTAGGAACTGTGGAACAGTGGTTTAACTGACCTAGGAACTGTGGGTTAACTGGTCTAGGAACAGTGGGTTAACTGGTCTAGGAACAGTGGGTTAACTGGTCTAGTAACAGTGAGTTAACTGGTCTAGTAACAGTGGGTTAACTGGTCTAGGAACAGTGGGTTAACTGGTCTAGGAACAGTGGGTTAACTGACCTAGGAACAGTGGGTTAACTGACCTAGGAACAGTGGGTTAACTGACCTAGGAACAGTGGGTTAACTGACCTAGGAACAGTGGGTTAACTGGTCTAGGAACAGTGGGTTAACTGGTCTAGGAACAGTGGGTTAACTAACCTAGGAACAGTGGGATAACTGACCTAGGAACAGTGGGTTAACTGACCTAGGAACAGTGGGTTAACTGGCCTAGGAACAGTGGGTTAACTGGCCTAGGAACAGTGGGTTAACTGGCCTAGGAACAGTGGGTTAACTGGCCTAGGAACAGTGGGTTAACTGGCCTAGGAACAGTGGGTTAACTGGTCTAGGAACAGTGGGTTAACTGCTCTTGGAACAGTGGGTTAACTGGTCTAGGAACAGTGGGTTAACTGGCCTAGGAACAGTGGGTTAACTGGTCTAGGAACAGTGGGTTAACTGGTCTAGGAACAGTGGGTTAACTGACCGAGGAACAGTGGGTTAACTGACCTAGGAACAGTGGGTTAACTGGTCTAGGAACAGTGGGTTAACTGGTCTAGGAACAGTGGGTTAACTGGTCTAGGAACAGTGGGTTAACTGGCCTAGGAACAGTGGGTTAACTGACCTAGGAACAGTGGGTTAACTGACCTAGGAACAGTGGGTTAACTGACCTAGGAACTGTGGAACAGTGGTTTAACTGACCTAGGAACTGTGGGTTAACTGGTCTAGGAACAGTGGGTTAACTGGTCTAGGAACTGGTGGGTTAACTGGTCTAGGAACAGTGGGTTAACTGGTCTAGGAACAGTGGGTTAACTGGTCTAGGAACAGTGGGTTAACTGACCTAGGAACAGTGGGTTAACTGACCTAGGAACAGTGGGTTAACTGACCTAGGAACAGTGGGTTAACTGGCCTAGGAACAGTGGGTTAACTGACCTAGGAACAGTGGGTTAACTGACCTAGGAACAGTGGGTTAACTGGCCTTGGAACAGTGGGTTAACTGGCCTAGGAACAGTGGGTTAACTGGCCTAGGAACAGTGGGTTAACTGGCCTAGGAACAGTGGGTTAACTGGTCTAGGAACAGTGGGTTAACTGGTCTAGAACAGTGGGTTAACTGCTCTTGGAACAGTGGGTTAACTAACCTAGGAACAGTGGGTTAACTGGTCTAGGAACAGTGGGTTAACTGGTCTAGGAACAGTGGGTTAACTGGTCTAGGAACAGTGGGTTAACTGCTCTTGGAACAGTGGGTTAACTAACCTAGGAACAGTGGGTTAACTGGTCTAGGAACAGTGGGTTAACTGGTCTAGGAACAGTGGGTTAACTGGTCTAGGAACAGTGGGTTAACTGCTCTTGGAACAGTGGGTTAACTAACCTAGGAACAGTGGGTTAACTGGTCTACAAACAGTGGGTTAACTGACCTAGGAACAGTGGGTTAACTAGCCTAGGAACAGTGGGTTAACTGGTCTAGGAACAGTGGGTTAACTGGTCTAGGAACAGTGGGTTAACTGACCTAGGAACAGTGGGTTAACTGGTCTAGAACAGTGGGTTAACTGGTCTAGGAACAGTGGGTTAACTGGTCTAGGAACAGTGAGTTAACTGGCCTAGAACAGTGGGGTTAACTAGTCTAGGAACAGTGGGTTAACTGGTCTAGGAACAGTGGGGTTAGGAACAGTGGGTTAACTGACCTAGGAACAGTGGGTTAACTAGCCTAGAACAGTGGGTTAACTGGCCTAGGAAACAGTGGGTTAACTGGCCTAGGAACAGTGGGTTAACTGGCCTAGGAACAGTGGGTTAACTGGTCTAGGAACAGTGGGTTAACTGGCCTAGGAACAGTGGGTTAACTAGTCTAGGAAACAGTGGGTTAACTGGCCTAGGAACAGTGGGTTAACTGGTCTAGGAACAGTGGGTTAACTGGTCTAGGAACAGTGGGTTAACTGCTCTTGGAACAGTGGGTTAACTAACCTAGGAACAGTGGGTTAACTGGTCTAGGAACAGTGGGTTAACTGGTCTAGGAACAGTGGGTTAACTGGTCTAGGAACAGTGGGTTAACTGCTCTTGGAACAGTGGGTTAACTAACCTAGGAACAGTGGGTTAACTGGTCTAGGAACAGTGGGTTAACTGGTCTAGGAACAGTGGGTTAACTGGTCTAGGAACAGTGGGTTAACTGCTCTTGGAACAGTGGGTTAACTAACCTAGGAACAGTGGGTTAACTGGTCTAGGAACAGTGGGTTAACTGGTCTAGGAACAGTGGGTTAACTGACCTAGGAACTTTGGAACAGTGGGTTAACTGGTCTAGGAACAGTGGGGTTAACTGGTCTAGGAACAGTGGTTTAACTGACCTAGGAACTGTGGGTTAACTGGTCTAGGAACAGTGGGTTAACTGGTCTAGGAACAGTGGGTTAACTGGTCTAGGAACAGTGGGTTAACTGACCTAGGAACAGTGGGTTACTGACCTAGCAACAGTGGGTTAACTGACCTAGGAACAGTGGGTTAACTGGTCTAGGAACAGTGGGTTAACTGGTCTAGGAACAGTGGGTTAACTGACCTAGGAACAGTGGGTTAACTGACCTAGGAACAGTGGGTTAACTGGTCTAGGAACAGTGGGTTAACTGCTCTTGGAACAGTGGGTTAACTAACCTAGGAACAGTGGGTTAACTGACCTAGGAACTTTGGAACAGTGGGTTAACTGGTCTAGGAACAGTGGGGTTAACTGGTCTAGGAACAGTGGTTTAACTGACCTAGGAACTGTGGGTTAACTGATCTAGGAACAGTGGGTTAACTGGTCTAGGAACAGTGGGTTAACTGGTCTAGGAACAGTGGGTTAACTGACCTAGGAACAGTGGGTTAACTGACCTAGCAACAGTGGGTTAACTGACCTAGGAACAGTGGGTTAACTGGTCTAGGAACAGTGGGTTAACTGGTCTAGGAACAGTGGGTTAACTGGTCTAGGAACAGTGGGTTAACTGACCTAGGAACAGTGGGTTAACTGACCTAGGAACAGTGGGTTAACTGGTCTAGGAACAGTGGGTTAACTGGTCTAGGAACAGTGGGTTAACTGGTCTAGGAACAGTGGGTTAACTGACCTAGGAACAGTGGGTTAACTGGTCTAGGAACAGTGGGTTAACTGGTCTAGGAACAGTGGGTTAACTGGTCTAGGAACAGTGGGTTAACTGACCTAGGAACAGTGGGTTAACTGACCTAGGAACAGTGGGTTAACTGACCTAGGAACAGTGGGTTAACTGACCTAGGATCAGTGGGTTAACTAACCTAGGAACAGTGGGTTAACTGACCTAGGAACTTTGGAACAGTGGGTTAACTGGTCTAGGAACAGTGGGTTAACTGGTCTCAGGTGAACAGTGGTTTAACTGACCTAGGAACTGTGGGTTAACTGGTCTAGGAACAGTGGGTTAACTGGTCTAGGAACAGTGGGTTAACTGGTCTAGGAACAGTGGGTTAACTGACCTAGGAACAGTGGGTTAACTGACCTAGCAACAGTGGGTTAACTGACCTAGGAACAGTGGGTTAACTGGTCTAGGAACAGTGGGTTAACTGGTCTAGGAACAGTGGGTTAACTGGTCTAGGAACAGTGGGTTAACTGACCTAGGAACAGTGGGTTAACTGGTCTAGGAACAGTGGGTTAACTGA
>NW_025753165.1:10000-11194 GCF_021184085.1 Oncorhynchus gorbuscha
CTGTATAATCTGTAGACTGCTAAATTCAGGATGGTGTCTTGCAATGTTCTGAATGGTTGTTTTGCTGCTAATAAATGTTGTTAAATGGGATTTGGGGTATTTCTTAGATTATGTTGCTGTTGATGTGTCTGCGTGCGTGTGTGTGTGTGTGTGTGTGTGTGTGTGTGTGTGTTTACATTTCTGTGTTTTTCAATTGAGAAAATGGAAGTTGTCACCTTGGCAACCACTTAACATGTTTGAATGAGTCTAAGCCAATTATAAAACAGAACACAAATACACACGCCAGTATGTGTGTTTCCATGACGGCTGGTTAGTGAGTGTGTGTCAGTCTGTTTCCATGATGGCTGGTTAGTGAGTGTGTCCTTCTGACTGTTTCCATGACGGCTGGTTAGTGAGTGTGTGTCCTTCTGTTTCCATGACGGCTGGTTAGTGAGTGTGTGTCCTTCTGTTTCCATGACGGCTGGTTAGTGGGTGTGTGTCCTTCTGTTTCCATGACGGCTGGTTAGTGGGTGTGTGTCCTTCTGTTTCCATGACGGCTGGTTAGTGAGTGTGTGTACGTCTGTTTCCATGACAGCTGGTTAGTGAGTGTGTGTCCTTCTGACTGTTTCCATGACGGCTGGTTAGTGAGTGTGTGTCCTTCTGACTGTTTCCATGACGGCTGGTTAGTGAGTGTGTGTCCTTCTGTTTCCATGACGGCTGGTTAGTGAGTGTGTGTCCTTCTGTTTCCATATTGCCCAAGCTGGTTGGTAGTGTGTGTCCTTCTGACTGTTTCCATGACGGCTGGTTAGTGAGTGTGTGTCCTTCTGTTTCCATGACGGCTGGTTAGTGAGTGTGTGTCCTTCTGTTTCCATGACGGCTGGTTAGTGAGTGTGTGTACGTCTGTTTCCATGACGGCTGGTTAGTGAGTGTGTGTCCTTCTGACTGTTTCCATGATGGCTGGTTAGTGGGTGTGTGTCCTTCTGTTTCCATGACGGCTGGTTAGTGGGTGTGTGTCCTTCTGTTTCCATGACGGCTGGTTAGTGAGTGTGTGTCAGTCTGTATCCGTGACGGCTGGTTAGTGAGTGTGTGTCCTTCTGTTTCCATGACGGCTGGTTAGTGAGTGTGTGTCGTTCTGACTGTTTCCATGACGGCTGGTTAGTGAGTGTGTGTCCTTCTGACTGTTTCCATGACGGCTGGTTAGTGAGTGTGTGTCCT
>NW_025753166.1:0-11192 GCF_021184085.1 Oncorhynchus gorbuscha
ACTCAGTGCAGCTTGTTGAGGATACAGAGCAGAGGAGGAGGATACAGGCCATTACACTCAGTGCAGCTTGTTGAGGAGAGAGGAGGAGGATACAGGCCATTACACTCAGTGCAGCTTGTTGAGAGAGAGGAGGAGGATACAGACCATTACACTCAGTGCAGCTTGTCGAGAGAGAGAGGAGGATACAGACCATTACACTCAGTGCAGCTTGTCGAGAGAGAGGAGGAGGATACAGGCCATTACACTCAGTGCAGCTTGTTGAGGAGAGAGGAGGATACAGACCATTACACTCAGTGCAGCTTGTTGAGGAGAGAGGAGGAGGATACAGGCCATTACACTCACGAGGAGGACATAGGAGTTGAGGGAGGATACAGACCATTACACTCAGTGCAGCTTGTTGAGGAGAGAGGAGGATACAGGCCATTACACTCAGTGCAGCTTGTTGAGGAGAGAGGAGGAGGATACAGGCCATTACACTCAGTGCAGCTTGTTGAGGGAGAGAGGAGGATACAGACCATTACACTCAGTGCAGCTTGTTGTCGACCATTACACTCAGTGAGAGAGAGAGGAGGATACAGACCATTACACTCAGTGCAGCTTGTTGAGGAGAGGAGGAGGAGGATACAGACCATTACACTCAGTGCAGCTTGTTGAGGAGGAGAGAGGAGGATACAGGCCATTACACTCAGTGCAGCTTGTCGAGGAGAGAGGAGGCAGGCTACACTCAGTGCAGCTTGTTGAGGGAGAGGAGGATACAGGCCATTACACTCAGTGCAGCTTGTTGAGGAGAGAGGAGGAGGATACAGCCATTACACTCAGTGCAGCTTGTTGAGAGAGAGAGGAGGATACAGACCATTACACTCAGTGCAGCTTGTTGAGTGCAGCTTGTCGAGGAGGAGGATACAGACCATTACACTCAGTGCAGCTTGTTGAGGAGAGAGGAGGAGGATACAGACCATTACACTCAGTGCAGCTTGTTGAGGAGAGAGGAGGAGGATACAGACCATTACACTCAGTGCAGCTTGTGGAGAGAGGAGGAGGATACAGACCATTACACTCAGTGCAGCTTGTTGAGGAGAGAGGAGGAGGATACAGACCATTACACTCAGTGCAGCTTGTCGAGGAGAGAGGAGGAGGATACAGACCATTACACTCAGTGCAGCTTGTTGAGGAGAGAGGAGGAGGATACAGACCATTACACTCAGTGCAGCTTGTTGAGGAGAGAGGAGGAGGATACAGGCCATTACACTCAGTGCAGCTTGTCGAGGAGAGAGGAGGATACAGGCCATTACACTCAGTGCAGCTTGTTGAGGAGAGAGGAGGATACAGACCATTACACTCAGTGCAGCTTGTTGAGGAGAGAGGAGGATACAGACCATTACACTCAGTGCAGCTTGTTGAGGAGAGAGGAGGATACAGACCATTACACTCAGTGCAGCTTGTCGAGGAGAGAGGAGGATACAGACCATTACACTCAGTGCAGCTTGTTGAGGAGAGAGGAGGAGGATACAGACCATTACACTCAGTGCAGCTTGTTGGAGGAGAGAGGAGGATACAGACCATTACACTCAGTGCAGCTTGTTGAGGAGGAGAGAGGAGGATACAGGCCATTACACTCAGTGCAGCTTGTTGAGGAGAGAGGAGGATACAGGCCATTACACTCAGTGCAGCTTGTCGAGGAGAGAGGAGGATACAGGCCATTACACTCAGTGCAGCTTGTCGAGGAGAGAGGAGGAGGATACAGACCATTACACTCAGTGCAGCTTGTTGAGGAGAGAGGAGGATACAGGCCATTACACTCAGTGCAGCTTGTTGAGGAGAGAGGAGGAGGATCAGTGCAGCAGGCCATTACACTCAGTGCAGCTTGTCGAGGGAGAGGAGGAGGATACAGGCCATTACACTCAGTGCAGCTTGTCGAGGGAGAGAGGAGGATACAGACCATTACACTCAGTGCAGCTTGTCGAGAGAGAGGAGGAGGAGGAGAGAGGAGGAGGATACAGGCCATTACACTCAGTGCAGCTTGTTGAGGAGAGAGGAGGAGGATACAGGCCATTACACTCAGTGCAGCTTGTTGAGGAGAGAGAGGAGGATACAGGCCATTACACTCAGTGCAGCTTGTACTCAGCTTGTCGAGGAGAGAGGAGGATACAGGCCATTACACTCAGTGCAGCTTGTTGAGGAGAGAGGAGGAGGATACAGACCATTACACTCAGTGCAGCTTGTTGAGGAGAGAGGAGGATACAGGCCATTACACTCAGTGCAGCTTGTTGAGGAGAGAGGAGGATACAGACCATTACACTCAGTGCAGCTTGTCGAGGAGAGAGGAGGATACAGGCCATTACACTCAGTGCAGCTTGTTGAGGAGAGAGGAGGAGGATACAGACCATTACACTCAGTGCAGCTTGTTGAGGAGAGAGGAGGATACAGGCCATTACACTCAGTGCAGCTTGTCGAGGAGAGAGGAGGAGGATACAGACCATTACACTCAGTGCAGCTTGTTGAGGAGAGAGGAGGAGGATACAGACCATTACACTCAGTGCAGCTTGTCGAGGAGAGAGGAGGAGGATACAGGCCATTACACTCAGTGCAGCTTGTCGAGGAGAGAGGAGGAGGATACAGACCATTACACTCAGTGCAGCTTGTTGAGGAGAGAGGAGGATACAGACCATTACACTCAGTGCAGCTTGTTGAGGAGAGAGGAGGAGGATACAGACCATTACACTCAGTGCAGCTTGTTGAGGAGAGAGGAGGATACAGACCATTACACTCAGTGCAGCTTGTTGAGAGAGAGGAGGATACAGACCATTACACTCAGTGCAGCTTGTTGAGAGAGAGGAGGAGGATACAGACCATTACACTCAGTGCAGCTTGTTGAGGAGAGAGGAGGAGGATACAGACCATTACACTCAGTGCAGCTTGTTGAGGAGAGAGGAGGATACAGACCATTACACTCAGTGCAGCTTGTTGAGGAGAGAGAGGAGGATACAGACCATTACACTCAGTGCAGCTTGTTGAGGAGAGAGGAGGAGGATACAGACCATTACACTCAGTGCAGCTTGTCGAGGAGAGAGGAGGATACAGACCATTACACTCAGTGCAGCTTGTGAGGAGAGAGGAGGATACAGACCATTACACTCAGTGCAGCTTGTTGAGGAGAGAGGAGGATACAGACCATTACACTCAGTGCAGCTTGTTGAGGAGAGAGGAGGATACAGACCATTACACTCAGTGCAGCTTGTTGAGGAGAGAGGAGGATACAGACCATTACACTCAGTGCAGCTTGTTGAGGGAGAGAGGAGGATACAGGCCATTACACTCAGTGCAGCTTGTTGAGGAGAGAGGAGGATACAGACCATTACACTCAGTGCAGCTTGTCGAGGAGAGAGGAGGAGGATACAGGCCATTACACTCAGTGCAGCTTGTTGAGGAGAGAGGAGGAGGATACAGACCATTACACTCAGTGCAGCTTGTTGAGGAGAGAGGAGGATACAGACCATTACACTCAGTGCAGCTTGTTGAGGAGAGAGGAGGATACAGACCATTACACTCAGTGCAGCTTGTCGAGGAGAGAGGAGGAGGATACAGGCCATTACACTCAGTGCAGCTTGTCGAGGAGAGAGGAGGATACAGGCCATTACACTCAGTGCAGCTTGTTGAGGAGAGAGAGGAGGATACAGACCATTACACTCAGTGCAGCTTGTTGAGGAGAGAGGAGGATACAGGCCATTACACTCAGTGCAGCTTGTTGAGGAGAGAGGAGGATACAGGCCATTACACTCAGTGCAGCTTGTCGAGGAGAGAGGAGGAGGATACAGACCATTACACTCAGTGCAGCTTGTCGAGGAGAGAGGAGGATACAGGCCATTACACTCAGTGCAGCTTGTTGAGGAGAGAGGAGGAGGATACAGACCATTACACTCAGTGCAGCTTGTTGAGGAGAGAGGAGGATACAGACCATTACACTCAGTGCAGCTTGTTGAGGAGAGAGGAGGAGGATACAGGCCATTACACTCAGTGCAGCTTGTTGAGGAGAGAGGAGGAGGATACAGACCATTACACTCAGTGCAGCTTGTTGAGGAGAGAGGAGGATACAGACCATTACACTCAGTGCAGCTTGTTGAGGAGAGAGGAGGAGGATACAGACCATTACACTCAGTGCAGCTTGTTGAGGAGAGAGGAGGATACAGACCATTACACTCAGTGCAGCTTGTTGAGGAGAGAGGAGGAGGATACAGGCCATTACACTCAGTGCAGCTTGTTGAGGAGAGAGGAGGATACAGACCATTACACTCAGTGCAGCTTGTTGAGGAGAGAGGAGGATACAGACCATTACACTCAGTGCAGCTTGTTGAGGAGAGAGGAGGAGGATACAGGCCATTACACTCAGTGCAGCTTGTCGAGGAGAGAGGAGGATACAGACCATTACACTCAGTGCAGCTTGTTGAGGAGAGAGGAGGAGGATACAGACCATTACACTCAGTGCAGCTTGTTGAGGAGAGAGGAGGAGGATACAGACCATTACACTCAGTGCAGCTTGTCGAGGAGAGAGGAGGATACAGACCATTAGTGCACTCAGTACAGCTTGTCGCAGGAGAGAGGAGGAGGATACAGACCATTACACTCAGTGCAGCTTGTCGAGGAGAGGAGGAGGATACAGACCATTACACTCAGTGCAGCTTGTCGAGGGAGAGAGGAGGATACAGACCATTACACTCAGTGCAGCTTGTTGAGGAGAGAGGAGGATACAGACCATTACACTCAGTGCAGCTTGTCGAGGAGAGAGACCATTACTCAGGAGGAGGATACAGGCCATTACACTCAGTGCAGCTTGTCGAGGAGAGAGGAGGATACAGACCATTACACTCAGTGCAGCTTGTTGAGGAGAGAGGAGGATACAGACCATTACACTCAGTGCAGCTTGTTGAGGAGAGAGGAGGATACAGACCATTACACTCAGTGCAGCTTGTTGAGGAGAGAGGAGGATACAGACCATTACACTCAGTGCAGCTTGTCGAGGAGAGAGGAGGAGGATACAGACCATTACACTCAGTGCAGCTTGTCGAGGAGAGAGGAGGAGGATACAGACCATTACACTCAGTGCAGCTTGTTGAGGAGAGAGGAGGAGGATACAGACCATCTGTAGCATTTTTATGTGTTCATACTTTGGATTCATCCCCTTGTGATACCAACTGTCAGGTATGTTAGGACTCAGTTACTCTATGTGAAGGCCCATCACTCCTCATATGCAAGGCTCTGGTTAAAACGGACAGCAAGGTCAACACACAGTACTTCATGAGGAATGAGAAGCAGGTGAGTTAGGGAAGGACCTCCTGTGGAAGGATGTCCTGTTACTGTGGAGGCAGGCGATGAGCAGGGTTTATTTGTGTCGTTTTGCCATGGAGACGGGTGTATCATGCTGCTACTGCAGGGCTGGCTCCAAACAGATCTTTAAACGGGACGTTTGTCTCCGTCAGTGTCCGCCTGCAGGCCCCAGGAAGGGGCCAGTGGAGATTACAGGAGAAGGAACTAGCTTCTGTAGAAGTAGAGTATAGAGTTGATCCTTCAATTTAGATTCAGGCTCCTTTCTTGATCAAGATTCCAGCCTTCATTTGAATGTGGTTTTTCAAATGCGCTTTTTGTGTTTTAGTCTGCAGGAATGACCAATATCAGGACAGAAATTTGAAATACATTACCCGTTGTTAGTATAAAACCCTGCGTTGGAGTCTGTGGAAGATTTGCTAAAGACATACATCAGTACACACAACAAGATGTAAACATTCTAGACTGTAGACACTGTGAAGGCGTTGGCCACTCATCTGTTTGTAATAGAGCCTTCTGACGTTATCGAGTGGCTACCAGCACAAAACTTTGATCTTATCACACAAATGGTGTATTCCCCCCAAAGCTTGTCATGTAATTCTTGCTCTCCAGTAGCCGTCTTGTTCACATAACGTAAGTAAAGCAAACACTCTGGTGTCATCACTGGGGTGAGATGGACTAACCGTGTCTAGTTAGACTCAACGGACCCCCTCCTCCCTGTAACCAGAGAACATCCGAACCAGGAGCCCCCGCAAACGACTGTACCCTGCCAGGAGACACCGCACACGACTGTACCCTGCCAGGAGCCCCCGCACACGACTGTACCCTGCCAGGAGCCCCCGCACACGACTGTACCCTGCCAGGAGCCCCCGCACACGACTGTACCCTGCCAGGTCGCCAACACCAAGCCTTCTGCGCCAGGCCTGGTCCTCATTTCATCCTACTGTGTAGGGGTTTATGTGAATACTGTTTTGGTGTGTGTGTGTGAGCGCGCACACTTCCCTTTCGTCACCTGTAATCTTCGGTCCCTCGAACAAACCTCTTGTATCATCAGTTGTTTTTATTGAGGCAGGGGAGTATCAGTTACAGAGTTGAGTTCGGGGGCAGCAGTAAATCACAGTGCGTGTGTGAAAGTAGAGACACTCACGGCTATTGAAGTGGAGGCCGTTGTCCTGTGGGAGCTGTAGTGGAGGGGGATCTGGCTGGATACGGGCAGCATTCATAATGTTAAATGATATCCCCAG
This sequence comes from Oncorhynchus gorbuscha, assembly GCF_021184085.1. Taxonomy (NCBI): domain Eukaryota; kingdom Metazoa; phylum Chordata; class Actinopteri; order Salmoniformes; family Salmonidae; genus Oncorhynchus; species Oncorhynchus gorbuscha. The sequence continues at coordinate 6,564 of NW_025753166.1, forward strand.
GACCTGAGCATAAGGGTCAAACGAAACCGCCTACAAACCTGCTGAGCATGCATCAATTCAGGCCAATGTACTGCCAACGTACTGTAGGAATGCCAAGGTTAAGATGATGTACTGCCATATGCTGTTGATATACAGTGTCTTCAAAGTTTTCACATTGTGTTGTTTTACAGCCTGCATTTAAAAATAGATTAAATGCAGATTTTATGTCACTAATAAATACATGTTTACCAATAATGTCAAAGTGGAATTATGTTTTTAGAAATGAAATTCCGAATGAAAATATGAAATGTCTTGAGTCAATAAGTATTCAACCCCTTTGTTATGACAAGCCTAAATACGTTCAGGAGTCAAAATGTGCTTAACAAGTTGCATGGACTATTTTTAAACGACTTACTCGTCTCTGTACCCCACACATACTATTATCTGTATGGTCCCTCGGTCGAGCACTGAACTGGTAGATGGTACAAATAAAAAAATAAAGGCCAACATTAAAAATCCCTTTGGTGAAGTTATTAATTACACTTTGGATGGTGTATCAATACACCCAGTAACTACAAAGATACAGGCGTCCTTCCTAACTCAGTTGCCGGAGAGGAAGGAAACCGCTCAAGGGTGTCACCATGAGACCAATGTTGATTTTAAAACAGTTACATAGTTTTCTCCTATCACAGCCATTAAACTGAGGATGGATCAGCAACATTGTACTTACCCCACAATACCAACCTAAATGACAAAGTGAAAAGAAGGAAACGTACAGAATTAAAATTTTCCAAAACATGCATCCTGTTTTCAACAAGGCACTAAAATAATACTGCAAGTACTGTGTTATGTTTGTGGTAAATCCAGTACAATACATTACTGAGTACCACTCTCCATATTTTTGAGCATAGTAGTGGTTATGGATAAGTTGTACTCGTTAAGGACTGATGAGTATTTCAGGATAAAAAGAAATGGAATGGAGCCAATCACAGGAAACATCCTGGAGGAAACTTGGGACACGAATGCACGTTTCAGCAGGACAATGACCTTTAACGCGAGGCCAAATCTATACTGGAGTTGCTACCAAGAAGACAGTGAATGTTCCTGAGTGGCCGAGTTGCATTATTGACTTAAATCTACTTGAAAATCTATGGAAAGATCTGAAAATTGTTATTTAGCAATGGTCAACAACCAATTTGACCTAGCTTTATTAATAATGGGAAAATGTTGCACAATCCAGGTGTGGAAAGCTCTTAGACTTACGCAGAAACACTCAGCTGTAATCACTGCAGAATGTGCTTCTACAAAGTACTGACTTTGGGGTGTGAAAAGTTATGGAAATGAGATTTCTGTATTTCATTTTCAATAAATTTGCAAACATTTCTAAAAACATGTTTTCATTTTGTCATTATGGGGTTTTGTGTGTAGATGGGTGAGTATTTTTTAAATGTGTATGTATGTATGTATGTATGTATGTATGTATGTATGTATGTGTGTATGTATTGTGTATGTATGTGTGTATGTGTGTATGTGTGTGTGTGTGTGTGTGTGTGTGTGTGTGTGTGTGTGTGTGTGTGTGTATGTGTGTATGTGTGTATGTATGTGTGTATGTATGTATGTATGTATGTATGTATGTATGTCAGTGCTGATGTTTGTATGTCTATCCCCCCTACTCCATTACCAATAATCATCCTCTTCTGCTGTAGTCCTTTGTACTGTGTGATTAGCAGTCCTTTAGGTACTGTGTGTGTGTGTAGATTATGTGTATGTATGTGTGTATGTGTGTAGATGTGTATGTATGTATGTATGTATGTATGTATGTATGTATGGTATGTCAGTGTACTGATGTTTCTATTAATTTCTATCTACCCCTCTACTCCATTACCAATAATCATCCTCTTCTGCTGTTAAGCAGTCCTTTAGGTACTGTGTAGGGGTAGATTAGCAGTCCTTTAGGTACTGTGTAGGGGTAGATTAGCAGTCCTTTAGGCACTGTGTAGGGGTAGATTAGCAGTACTTTAGGTACTGTGTCGGGGTAGATTAGCAGTCCTTTAGGCACTGTCGGGGTAGATTAGCAGTCCTTTAGGCACTGTGTCGGGGTAGATTAGCAGTCCTTTAGGCACTGTGTAGGGGTAGATTAGCAGTCCTTTAGGCACTGTGTAGGGGTAGATTAGCAGTCCTTTAGGCACTGTGTAGGTAGATTAGCAGTCCTTTAGGCACTGTGTAGGGGTAGATTAGCAGTCCTTTAGGCACTGTGTAGGGGTAGATTAGCAGTCCTTTAGGTACTGTGTAGGGGTAGATTAGCAGTCCTTTAGGCACTGTGTAGCACTGGGTAGATTAGCAGTCCTTTAGGCACTGTGTAGGGAGTAGATTAGCAGTCCTTTAGGCACTGTGTAGGGGTAGATTAGCAGTCCTTTAGGCACTAGATTACAGTAGGGGTAGATTAGCAGTCCTTTAGGCACTGTGTCGGGGTAGATTAGCAGTCCTTTTCCCGATCAAACAGAGGTGAGATTGTTTTACACCAGGTATTCTCAATCTGAATTACGCTTAGTAAGGTGGTAAGCCAAATTAAAATGTGATTCGCTTTTTTTTTTAAAGGCCAAAAAACTATACAGACAATATCTTCATCAAACACTGTTTGACGACGCATCAGTGACATGGCAGGAGATGTTCCGTAACGATTAATGCTTCACATACAAGCCAGTGAATTATATGCGATACAGCTGGATGAATCAACAGGCCTGGCACAGCTCCTGGTATATGTCTGTTACAGCTGGATGAGTCAACAGGCCTGGCACAGCTCCTGGTATATGTCTGTTACAGCTGGATGAGTCAACAGGCCTGGCACAGCTCCTGGTATATGTCTGTTACAGCTGGATGAGTCAACAGGCCTGGCACAGCTCCTGGTATATGTCTGTTACAGCTGGATGAGTCAACAGGCCTGGCACAGCTCCTGGTATATGTCTGTTACAGCTGGATGAATCAACAGATGTGGTGGCCTGGCACAGCTCCTAGTATATGTCTGTTACAGCTGGATGAGTCAACAGACGTGGTGGCCTGGCACAGCTCCTGGTATATGTCTGTTACAGCTGGATGAATCAACAGATGTGGAGGGCCTGGCACAGCTCCTGGTTTATGTCTGTTACAGCTGGATGAATCAACAGATGTGGTGGCCTGGCACAGCTCCTGGTATATGTCTGTTACAGCTGGATGAGTCAACAGGCCTGGCACAGCTCCTGGTATATGTCTGTTACAGCTGGATGAGTCAACAGGCCTGGCACAGCTCCTGGTATATGTCTGTTACAGCTGGATGAGTCAACAGGCCTGGCACAGCTCTGGTATATATGTCCGTTACAGCTGGATGAGTCAACAGGCCTGGCACAGCTCCTGGTATATGTCTGTTACAGCTGGATGAGTCAACAGACGTGGTGGCCTGGCACAGCTCCTGGTATATGTCTGTTACAGCTGGATGAGTCAGATGTGGTGGGCCTGGCACAGCTCCTGGTATATGTCTGTTACAGCTGGATGAGTCAACAGGCCTGGCACAGCTCCTGGTATATGTCTGTTACAGCTGGATGATTCAACAGACGTGGTGGCCTGGCACAGCTCCTGGTATATGTCTGTTACAGCTGGATGAGTCAACAGACGTGGTGGCCTGGCACAGCTCCTGGTATATGTCTGTTACAGCTGGATGAGTCAGATGTGGTGGGCCTGGCACAGCTCCTGGTATATGTCTGTTACAGCTGGATGAGTCAACAGGCCTGGCACAGCTCCTGGTATATGTCTGTTACAGCTGGATGATTCAACAGACGTGGTGGCCTGGCACAGCTCCTGGTATATGTCTGTTACAGCTGGATGAGTCAACAGACGTGGTGGCCTGGCACAGCTCCTGGTATATGTCTGTTACAGCTGGATGAGTCAACAGACGTGGTGGCCTGGCACAGCTCCTGGTATATGTCTGTTACAGCTGGATGAAGTCAGCAGGCCTGGCGCAGCTCCTGGGTATATGTCTGTTACAGCTGGATGAGTCAACAGGCCTGGCACAGCTCCTGGTATATGTCTGTTACAGCTGGATGAGTCAACAGGCCTGGCACAGCTCCTGGTATATGTCTGTTACAGCTGGATGAGTCAACAGGCCTGGCACAGCTCCTGGTATATGTCTGTTACAGCTGGATGAGTCAACAGGCCTGGCACAGCTCCTGGTATACTGTATGTGAGAGTGGATTCTCAGCCCTCACTAGCATGAAAACTAAATCTGAGGCACAGACTGTGTGGAGCATTATTAAGACCGAGACTCTCCAATACAACATTGTGAGCATCCTTTCAAGCACACCCTTCTCATTAACCTGTGGTGAGTTATTCACAATTGTCTATGAACAAATAAGGTTTTATATGTAAGATGGTTAAATAAAGAGCTAAATGATTGATTATTATTTGTGCCCTGGTCCTATGAAGCTCTTTGTCACTTCCCACGGCGGGTTGTGACAAAAACTCACTCATTCTTAAGTTTAATAAATGTATCATGTAGTGTGTGTGTGTGGCAGGCTTACAATGATGGCAAAAAAACATTTAAAGAGTGTGCTGACCCTGGTGCCAGAGGGGGGTACAGCTGACCCTGGTGCCAGAGGGGTACAGCTGACCCTGGTGCCA
>NW_025753167.1:0-11191 GCF_021184085.1 Oncorhynchus gorbuscha
CATCTGCACGTCGCTCCAACGGGTAGTATAACTTTTTCATTATATTTCATTATATCACAACGGTTTGATTTGTCTTATCTTAGCAATTTCTTCTCAGCTAGCTACATAGCCGTCTTTGTATCAAAGATAATTGCGTAATTATCGTATTTCGCCGTCCTAACGTAGTCTTCACTAGCCAGCTAGCTAACGTCCACTGATTAGCTGCACTGAGAAACTTTTACACTCAACTGAACGACTTGATTAGTTTAGTGTTAGCTACCTACATAGCTGTCTTTGCTGTCTTCGTATCATCGTATCATCGTATCCAAGATAATTGTGTTGTTTAGGTTTAGAGTGTGTAGTCTTAGAGTGATTATCTTAATTTACCGAGGTTAGCTAGCCAGCTATTTGTCGTCCTTAACGTAGGTGACTCTGCTAGCTAGCCAACAGCTAGCCAACGCTAGCCAACGTCTTCTGTATAGAACTCAACTACCCGGTCGCATTCACAGGTTGTATCACATTTTCACTTCATTTCATTACAGTACAACGGTTTGATTTGTTTGATCGTAGCTAGCTACTTAGCTAGCTACATAGCCGTCTTTGTATCAAAGATAATTGTGTAGTCTAGAGCGATTTTCTAGGTTCGCTAGCCATCTATTGTCGTTCTTTTAGCATAGCGTAACGTAAACAACACTGCTAGCTAGCCTGCTAGCCCCGAATAGCAACACTGCAGAAACTATTACACTCAACGGAATGACTTGATTAGTGTAGTGTCAACAACGCACCCACTGCCAGCTGGCCTACTTCAGCAGTACTGTATCATTTTAATCATTTTAGTCAATAAGATTCTTGCTACGTAGCTTAACTTTCTGAACATTCGAGACGTGTAGTCCACTTGTCATTCAATCTCCTTTGCATTAGCGTAGCCTCTTCTGTAGCCTGTCAACTATGTGTCTGTTTATCCCTGTTCTCTCCTCTCTGCACAGACCATACAAACGCTCCTCACCGCGTGGCCGCGGCCACCCTACTCTGGTGGTCCCAGCGCGCACGACCCACGTGGAGTTCCAGGTCTCCGGTAGCCTCTGGAACTGCCAATCTGCGGTCAACAAGGCAGAGTTCATCTCAGCCTATGCCTCCCTCCAGTCCCTCGACTTCTTGGCACTGACGGAAACATGGATCACCACAGACAACACTGCTACTCCTACTGCTCTCTCTTCGTCCGCCCACGTGTTCTCGCACACCCGAGCATCTGGTCAGCGGGGTGGTGGCACGGGATCCTCATCTCTCCCAAGTGGTCATTCTCTCTTTCTCCCTTACCCATCTGTCTATCGCCTCCTTTGAATTCCATGCTGTCACAGTTACTAGCCCTTTCAAGCTTAACATCCTTATCATTTATCGCCCTCCAGGTTCCCTCGGAGAGTTCATCAATGAGCTTGATGCCTTGATAAGCTCCTTTCCTGAGGACGGCTCACCTCTCACAGTTCTGGGCGACTTTAACCTCCCCCGTCTACCTTTGACTCTTTCCTCTCTGCCTCCTTCTTTCCACTCCTCTCCTCTTTTGACCTCACCCTCTCACCTTCCCCCTACTCACAAGGCAGGCAATACGCTCGACCTCATCTTTACTAGATGCTGTTCTTCCACTAACCTCACTGCAACTCCCTCCAAGTCTCCGACCACTGCCTTGTATCCTTTTCCCTCTCGCTCTCATCCAACACCTCCCACACTGCCCCTACTCGGATGGTATCGCGCCGTCCCAACCTTCGCTCTCTCTCCCCCGCTACTCTCTCCTCTTCCATCCTATCATCTCTTCCCTCCGCTCAAACCTTCTCCCACCTATCTCCTGATTCTGCCTCCTCAACCCTCCTCTCCTCCCTCTCTGCATCCCTTGACTCTCTATGTCCCTATCCTCCAGGCCGGCTCGGTCCTCCCCTCCCCGCTCCGTGGCTCGATGACTCATTGCGAGCTCACAGAACAGGGCTCCGGGCAGCCGAGCGGAAATGGAGGAAAACTCGCCTCCCTGCGGACCTGGCATCCTTTCACTCCCTCCTCTCTACATTTTCCTCCTCTGTCTCTGCTGCTAAAGCCACTTTCTACCACGCTAAATTCCAAGCATCTGCCTCTAACCCTAGGAAGCTCTTTGCCACCTTCTCCTCCCTCCTGAATCCTCCGCCCCCTCCCCCCTCCTCCCTCTCTGCAGATGACTTCGTCAACCATTTTGAAAAGAAGGTCGGCGACATCCGATCCTCGTTTGCTAAGTCAAACGACACCGCTAGTTCTGCTCACACTGCCCTACCCTGTGCTCTGACCTCTTTCTCCCCTCTCTCTCCAGATGAAATCTCGCGTCTTGTGACGGCCGGCCGCCCAACAACCTGCCCGCTTGACCCTATCCCCTCCTCTCTTCTCCAGACCATTTCCGGAGACCTTCTCCTTACCTCACCTCGCTCATCAACTCATCCCTGACCGTTGGCTACGTCCCTTCCGTCTTCAAGAGAGCGAGAGTTGCACCCCTTCTGAAAAAACCTACACTCGATCCCTCCGATGTCAACAATTACAGACCAGTATCCCTTCTTTCTTTTCTCTCCAAAACTCTTGAACGTGCCGTCCTTGGCCAGCTCTCCCGCTATCTCTCTCTGAATGACCTTCTTGATCCAAATCAGTCAGGTTTCAAGACTAGTCATTCAACTGAGACTGCTCTCCTCTGTATCACGGAGGCGCTCCGCACTGCTAAAGCTAACTCTCTCTCCTCTGCTCTCATCCTTCTAGATCTATCGGCTGCCTTCGATACTGTGAACCATCAGATCCTCCTCTCCACCCTCTCCGAGTTGGGCATCTCCCGGCGCGGCCCACGCTTGGTTGCGTCCTACCTGACAGGTCGCTCCTACCAGGTGGCGTGGCGAGAATCTGTCTCCTCACCACGCGCTCTCACCACTGGTGTCCCCCAGGGCTCTGTTCTTGGCCCTCTCCTATTCTCGCTATACACCAAGTCACTTGGCTCTGTCATAACCTCACATGGTCTCTCTTATCATTGCTATGCAGACGACACACAATTAATCTTCTCCTTTCCCCTTCTGATGACCAGGTGGCGAATCGCATCTCTGCATGTCTGGCAGACATATCAGTGTGGATGACGGATCACCACCTCAAGCTGAACCTCGGCAAGACGGGCTGCTCTTCCTCCCGGGGAAGGACTGCCCGTTCCATGATCTCGCCATCACGGTCGACAACTCCATTGTGTCCTCCTCCCAGAGCGCCAAGAACCTTGGCGTGATCCTGGACAACACCCTGTCGTTCTCAACTAACATCAAGGCGGTGGCCCGTTCCTGTAGGTTCATGCTCTACAACATCCGCAGAGTACGACCCTGCCTCACACAGGAAGCGGCGCAGGTCCTAATCCAGGCACTTGTCATCTCCCGTCTGGATTACTGCAACTCGCTGTTGGCTGGGCTCCCTGCCTGTGCCATTAAACCCCTTCAACTCATCCAGAACGCCGCAGCCCGTCTGGTGTTCAACCTTCCCAAGTTCTCTCCACGTCACCCCGCTCCTCCGTTCTCTCCACTGGCTTCCAGTTGAAGCTCGCATCCGCTACAAGACCATGGTGCTTGCCTACGGAGCTGTGAGGGGAACGGCACCTCAGTACCTCCAGGCTCTGATCAGGCCCTACACCCAAACAAGGGCACTGCGTTCATCCACCTCTGGCCTGCTCGCCTCCCTACCACTGAGGAAGTACAGCTCCCGCTCAGCCCAGTCAAAACTGTTCGCTGCCCTGGCCCCCCAATGGTGGAACAAACTCCCTCACGACGCCAGGACAGCGGAGTCAATCACCACCTTCCGGAGACACCTGAAACCCCACCTCTTTAAGGAATACCTAGGATAGGTTAAGTAATCCCTCTCACCCCACCCCCCTAAGTTTTAGATGCACTATTGTTAAGTGACTGTCCCACTGGATGTCATAAGGTGAATGCACCAATTTGTAAGTCGCTCTGGATAAGAGCGTCTGCTAAATGACTTAAATGTAATGTAAATGTAATGTAAATGTGCGCTAGAGGCAGTATGATGGAATGTGAACTAGAGGCAGTATAACGGAACGTGAACTAGAGGCAGTATAGCGTGCTAGGGCAGGCAGTGAACTAGAGGCAGTATAATGGAACGAGGCAGTATAATGGAACGTGAACTAGAGGCAGTATAATGGAAGGTGCACTAGAGGCAGTATAATGGAAGGTGCACTAGAGGCAGTATAATGGAAGGTGAACTAGAGGCAGTATAATGGAAGGTGAACTAGAGGCAGTATAATGGAAGGTGAACTAGAGGCAGTATAATGGAACGTGAACTAGAGGCAGTATAATGGAACGTGAACTAGAGGCAGTATAATGTCATGTGAACTAGAGACAGTATAATGGAACGTGAACTAGAGGCAGTATAATGGAACGTGAACTAGAGGCAGTATAATGGAACGTGAACTAGAGGCAGTATAATGTCATGTGAACTAGAGGCAGTATAATGGAATGTGAACTAGAGGCAGTATAATGTCATGTGAACTAGAGGCAGTATAATGTCACGTGAACTAGAGGCAGTATAATGGAATGTGTGCTAGAGACAGTATAATGTCACGTGAACTAGAGGCAGTATAATGGAATGTGAACTAGAGGCAGTATAATGTCATGTGAACTAGAGGCAGTATAATATCATGTGAACTAGAGGCAGTATAATATCATGTGAACTAGAGGCAGTATAATGGAATGTGTGCTAGAGGCAGTATAATGTCATGTGAACTAGAGGCAGTATAATGTCATGTGAACTAGAGGCAGTATAATGTCATGTGAACTAGAGGCAGTATAATGTCATGTGAACTAGAGGCAGTATAATGTCATGTGAACTAGAGGCAGTATAATGTCATGTGAACTAGAGGCAGTATAATGTCATGTGAACTAGAGGCAGTATAATGTCATGTGAACTAGAGGCAGTATAATGTCATGTGAACTAGAGGCAGTATAATGTCATGTGAACTAGAGGCAGTATGGTAATGAGAGCATCTCCTCATTATGTACAGGTCTCTGATAGTATTTTCTGTTGGTCACCTCATTTCACTGGTTGAATTTATTTTGTTACAGTTTTACTGAACGGCTAATGAGGGTCAGTTAGTCGGAACCAAATTTGACCGAAATTGGCATCCCTAGTTTCTTTAACAAGCGAGTTTAATTTCAAACTGAACCTCTCTGCTGTTTCTGAACCAGACCTTTGAATACTATTTCAAATCATTTCAAATACTTTATCTGAGCTTGATTGAGTTTGCCTGGTGCAATGGAACCAATAAAAGCAGTCAAAAAAAACGAACCATTGGCATGAAACCGAAATCTATTCCAGAGTTGAGTCATAGCCTCCATGGCTACAGAGACAAATAAGTGTGAATTCATATCTCAATCTCAAACATGAACAACAACACACATACAGCACCAGTCAAAAGTTGACACCTAGTCATTCCAGGATTTGTACTATGTTCTACATTGTAGAATGATAGCGAAGACATCAAAACTATGAAATAACACAATATGGAATCATGTAGTAACCAAAAAGTGTTAAACACATCTAAATATATTTTTATATTTGAGGTTCTTCAAAGTAGCCACCCTTTGCCTTGATGACAGCTTTGCACACTCTTGGCATTCTCTTTCCTAGTTTTCATGTCTTCGCTATTATTCTACAACCCTTGAATGAGTAGGTGTGTCCAAACCTTTAATGGGTAAGTAAAATAACATTCTATTGGTAGCAAGAATTTTGTAAACAAATTTGACTTGAAAACGAAGTTTTGAATCCAGGGTCGTTTCGTGCATCAGTTGTGGAAAATCTCTTCCCTCCTATTTTTCCATTTGTAACAGCTGTACATTTTTTTTATCCATAAATGAAACTGATATACTTTTCTACTTATCACAGATTTCTTTAACCAATGATGGGTCTTTGCTGCCGACCAACAAGATCCTTACTTTGTCCCCCTTCTACTTTCTAGCTCCATTTTAGCTGTGATGCTGCAATTCGTTGGTTGTAATTTTGGGTAGAGCAGACATTTCCATTTATATATGTTTGTTAGCTGCATGTGTAACATAACTATACCAGTCCCTGTTATGATATTATTTACAAAGATTACAGTTTTTTTTATCAATTAGTATATTTGAGTTTAACCATAATATTTGTTCTGTCTTTTCTGGTGGACTAAACTGAAATTGCAACTAACTTTCTATGGCTTGTTTTAAAAAAAAGAAGAGATATTTTGGAGATGATTTCATTTATAAATAATAAATAAAGTAAGAGGTTGTAATCTGAATAAAGGAACAAGGCCATTCTTACTGCGAGAGAACCAGTTCTGATTTAAAGTCTAACTACCAGCCTTAATGAAGCCTTTAGTGAGTCATAATGGTGAGTGCTTTTAGTAGATAAAATGTCTGGCCTCACAATTCATACTCATGATACAAATAAGAAGAAGAAGAAGAAGTCCTGTTTAGAATTGTTTCTGGTTCCCTTCCCGGTTTCTTCTGTTCCTCGACACAATCCTTTCTCGGCGCTCAACGGACAATTCCTTTCCACCTCATGGCTTGGTTTGCTCTGACATGGACTGTTAACTGTGGGACCTTATATAGACAGGGATGTGCCTTTCCAAATCATGTCCAATCAATTTAATTTACCACAGGAAATCTCCTATCAAGTTGTAGAAACATCTCAAGGATGATTAATGGAAACAGGATGAACCTGAGCTCAATTTCAAGTCTCATAGCAAAGGGTCTGAATACTTATGTAAATAAGGGATTTCTGTTTTTTATTTGTAATACATTTGCAACAAAAACTGTTTTCACTTTGTCATTATGGGGTATTGTGATATCATTGCGGGGTATTGTGACGTCATTACGGGGTATTGTGACGTCATTACGGGGTATTGTGGCGTCATTACGGGGTATTGTGGCGTCATTACGGGGTATTGTGGCGTCATTACGGGGTATTGTGGCGTCATTACGGGGTATTGTGACGTCATATCGGGGTATTGTGACGTCATTACGGGGTATTGTGGCGTCATTACGGGGTATTGTGATGTCATTATGGGGTATTGTGATGTCATTACGGGGTATTGTGATGTCATTACGGGGTATTGTGACATCATTATGGGGTATTGTGACGTCATTATGGGGTATTGTGACGTCATTATGGGGTATTGTGACGTCATTATGGGGTATTGTGATGTCATTATGAAATTTATTGTGATGTCATTACGGGGTATTGTGATGTCATTACGGGGTATTGTGATGTCATTATGGGGTATTGTGATGTCATTATGGGTATTGTGATGTCATTATGGGGTATTGTGATGTCATTATGGGGTATTGTGATGTCATTACGGGGTATTGTGATGTCATTATGGGGTATTGTGATGTCATTATGGGGTATTGTGATGTCATTATGGGGTATTGTGATGTCATTATGGGGTATTGTGATGTCATTATGGGGTATTGTGATGTCATTATGGGGTATTGTGATGTCATTACGGGGTATTGTGATGTCATTATGGGGTATTGTGATGTCATTATGGGGTATTGTGATGTCATTATGGGGTATTGTGACGTCATATCGGGGTATTGTGATGTCATTATGGGGTATTGTGACGTCATATCGGGTATTGTGACGTCATTACGGGGTATTGTGATGTCATTACGGGGTATTGTGACGTCATTATGGGGTATTGTGATGTCATTACGGGGTATTGTGATGTCATTACGGGGTATTGTGACGTCATTATGGGGTATTGTGATGTCATTATGGGGTATTGTGATGTCATTATGGGGTAGTGTGATGTGTGTAGATTGGAGCGGATTTGTATGTATTTAATCCATGTTAGAATAACTAACGTGACAAAAGGTGGAAAAAGTCAAGAGGTCTGAAAACTTTCTGAAGGCAACGTACTAAAAACATGTTGCATATATTAATTTATTTCTACAATGAACAAAATAATGATTGTTAATGTTGGCAGTTCATACGAAGGACCGTCACCTTTAACCAGGATCGGCATTACGAAAATTATATTTTAGAAAACAATTGTGATTCATCCTATTTTGTCCCCAACATCATTACCCCTTAGGAACAGATGTGGGATACACACACACACACACACACACACACACACACACACACACACACACACACACACACACACACACACACACACACACACACACACACACACACACACACACACACACACACACACACACACACACACACACACACACACACACACACACACTCTCTCTCTCTCTCCCCACAAACAACCACAAGCTCAGATATTTAATGCTTGGTCCATCCCGAGCCCAACTCAAGACTTGATGTGTGAATGCATATAGAGTTGTAGCTGTTTGAGACGGCATGCAACATGGAGCACGAATGGAGAGATTGAATTAACCAATGTCAAGTCCTTCCCCTCAACACACACACTGGTCTCCCGTTGTCAACCCATCTCCCCAAGCACCTCGATGCAGTCAGACCTTTGATTATTATTGTGCCCCCTCTCTGATTGCCCTAGTGTGACCCCCCTCTATGATTGCCCTAGTGTGACCCCCCTCTCTGATTGTCCTAGTGTGACCCCCCTCTCTGATTGCCCTAGTGTGACCCCCCTCTATGATTGCCCTAGTGTGACCCCCCTCCATGATTGCCCTAGTGTGACCCCCCTCTCTGATTGCCCTAGTGTGACCCCCCTCTCTGATTGCCCTAGTGTTCCCCCACCCCTCTCTGATTGCCCTAGTGTTCCCCCACCCCTCTCTGATTGCCCTAGTGTGACCCCCCTCTCTGATTGCCCTAATGTGACCCCCCCACCCTCTGATTGCCCTAGTGTGACCCCCCACCCTCTATGATTGCCCTAGTGTGACCCCCTCCCTCTCAGATTGCCCTAGTGTGCCCCCTCCCTCTCTGATTGCCTTAGTGTGACCCCCTCCCTCTCTGATTGTCCTAGTGTGACCCCCCTCTCTGATTGTCCTAGTGTGACCCCCTCTCTGATTGTCCTAGTGTGACCCCCCTCTCTGATTGTCCTAGTGTGACCCCCTCTCTGATTGTCCTAGTGTGACCCCCCTCTCTGATTGTCCTAGTGTGACCCCCCTCTCTGATTGTCCTAGTGTGACCCCCCTCTCTGATTGTCCTAGTGTGACCCCCTCTCTGATTGTCCTAGTGTGACCCCCTCCCTCTAAGATTGTCCGAGTGTGACCCCCCACCTCTCTGATTGTCCTAGTGTGACCCCCCCACCCTCTCTGATTGTCCTAGTGTGAACCCCCCACCCTCTCTGATTGTCCTAGTGTGACCCCCTCACAGATTGTCCTAGTGTGACCCCCTCCCTCTCTGATTGTCCTATTGTGACCCCCTCCCTCTTAGATTGTCCTAGTGTGACCCCCTCTCTGATTGTCCTAGTGTGACCCCCTCTCTGATTGTCCTAGTGTGACCCCCCTCTCTGATTGTCCTAGTGTGACCCCCTCTCTGATTGCCCTAGTGTGACCCCCACCCTCTATGATTGCCCTAGTGTGACCCCCTCCCTCTCAGATTGCCCTAGTGTGACCCCCCTCTCTGATTGTCCTAGTGTGACCCCTCCCTCTCTGATTGTCCTAGTGTGACCCCCCTCTCTGATTGTCCTAGTGTGACCCCCTCTCTGATTGTCCTAGTGTGACCCCCTCTCTGATTGTCCTAGTGTGACCCCCCTCCCTCTAAGATTGTCCGAGTGTGACCCCCACCTCTCTGATTGTCCTAGTGTGACCCCCCCACCCTCTCTGATTGTCCTAGTGTGACCCCCCCACCCTCTCTGATTGTCCTAGTGTGACCCCCCCTCACAGATTGTCCTAGTGTGACCCCCCTCCCTCTCTGATTGTCCTATTGTGACCCCCTCCCTCTTAGATTGTCCTAGTGTGACCCCCCTCTCTGATTGTCCTAGTGTGACCCCCTCTCTGATTGTCCTAGTGTGACCCCCCTCTCTGATTGTCCTAGTGTGACCCCCTCTCTGATTGTCCTAGTGTGACCCCCTCTCTGATTGTCCTAGTGTGACCCCCTCTCTGATTGTCCTAGTGTGACCCCCCTCTCTGATTGTCCTAGTGTGACCCCCTCTCTGATTGTCCTAGTGTGACCCCCCTCTCTGATTGTCCTAGTGTGACCCCCCTCTCTGATTGTCCTAGTGTGACCCCCTCTCTCTGATTGTCCTAGTGTGACCCCCTCTCTGATTGTCCTAGTGTGACCCCCTCTCTGATTGTCCTAGTGTGACCCCCTCTCTGATTGTCCTAGTGTGACCCCCTCTCTGATTGTCCTAGTGTGACCCCCCTCACAGATTGTCCTAGTGTGACCCCCCTCACAGATTGTCCTAGTGTGACCCCCTCCCCTCTCTGATTGTCCTAGTGTGACCCCCCTCCCCCTCTCAGATTGTCCTAGTGTGACCCCCTCTCAGATTGTCCTAGTGTGACCCCCCTCTCTGATTGTCCTAGTGTGACCCCCCTCTCAGATTGTCCTAGTGTGACCCCCCCTCTCAGATTGTCCTAGTGTGACCCCCCTCTCAGATTGTCCTAGTGTGACCCCCCCTCTCCAGATTGTCCTAGTGTGACCCCCCCTCTCAGATTGTCCTAGTGTGACCCCCCCTCTCAGATTGTCCTAGTGTGACCCCCTCTCAGATTGTCCTAGTGTGACCCCCCTCTCAGATTGTCCTAGTGTGACCCCCCTCTGATTGTCCTAGTGTGACCCCCCTCTCAGATTGTCCTAGTGTGACCCCCTCTCAGATTGTCCTAGTGTGACCCCCTCCCCCTCTCAGATTGTCCTAGTGTGACCCCCTCCCCCCTCTCAGATTGTCCTAGTGTGACCCCCTCCCCCTCTCAGATTGTCCTAGTGTGACCCCCCTCTCAGATTGTTCTAGTGTGACCCCCCTCTCAGATTGTCCTAGTGTGACCCCCTCCCCCCTCTCTGATTGTCCTAGTGTGACCCCCTCCCCCTCTCTGATTGTCCTAGTGTGACCCCCCTCTCAGATTGTCCTAGTGTGACCCCCTCCCCCTCTCTGATTGTCCTAGTGTGACCCCCTCCCCCTCTCTGATTGTCCTAGTGTGACCCCCCCTCTCAGATTGTCCTAGTGTGACCCCCCTCTCAGATTGTCCTAGTGTGACCCCCTCTCAGATTGTCCTAGTGTGACCCCCCCTCTCAGATTGTCCTAGTGTGACCCCCC
>NW_025753168.1:0-11191 GCF_021184085.1 Oncorhynchus gorbuscha
CTTAACATCCTTATCATTTATCGCCCTCCAGGTTCCCTCGGAGAGTTCATCAATGAGCTTGATGCCTTGATAAGCTCCTTTCCTGAGGACGGCTCACCTCTCACAGTTCTGGGCGACTTTAACCTCCCCACGTCTACCTTTGACTCTTTCCTCTCTGCCTCCTTCTTTCCACTCCTCTCCTCTTTTGACCTCACCCTCTCACCTTCCCCCCTACTCACAAGGCAGGCAATACGCCTCGACCTCATCTTTACTAGATGCTGTTCTTCCACTAACCTCATTGCAACTCCCCTCCAAGTCTCCGACCACTGCCTTGTATCCTTTTCCCTCTCGCTCTCATCCAACACCTCCCACACTGCCCCTACTCGGATGGTATCGCGCCGTCCCAACCTTCGCTCTCTCTCCCCGCTACTCTCTCCTCTTCCATCCTATCATCTCTTCCCTCCGCTCAAACCTTCTCCCACCTATCTCCTGATTCTGCCTCCTCAACCCTCCTCTCCTCCCTCTCTGCATCCCTTGACTCTCTATGTCCCCTCATCCTCCAGGCCGGCTCGGTCCTCCTCTCCCGCTCCGTGGCTCCTCGATGACTCATTGCGAGCTCACAGAACAGGGGCCCAGCCTGAAGGAAATGGAGGAAAACCGCCTCCCTGCGGACCTGGCATCCTTTTCACCCCTCCTCTCTACATTTTCCTCCTCTGTCTCTGCTGTGCCACTTTCTACCACGCTAAATTCCAAGCTTCTGCCTCTAACTCCTAGGAAGCTCTTTGCCACCTTCTCCTCCCTCCTGAATCCTCCGCCCCCTCCTCCCTCTCTGCAGATGACTGGCCAACCATTTTGAAAAGAAGGTCGACATCCATCTCTGCTTGCTAAGTCAAACGACACCGCTGGTTCTGCTCACACTGCCCTACCCTATGCTCTGACCTCTTTCTCCTCTCTCTCCAGATGAAATCTCGCGTCTTGTGACGGCCGGCCGCCTGAACAACCTGCCCGCTTGACCCTATCCCCTCCTCTCTTTCTCCAGACCATTTCCGGAGACCTTCTCCCTTACCTCACCTCGCTCATCAACTCATCCCTGACCGTTGGCTACGTCCCTTCCGTCTTCAAGAGAGCGAGAGTTGCACCCCTTCTGAAAAACCTACACTCGATCCCTCCGATGTCAACAATTACAGACCAGTATCCCTTCTTTCTTTCTCTCCAAAACTCTTGAACGTGCCGTCCTTGGGCCAGCTCTCCCGCTATCTCTGAATGACCTTCTTGATCCAAATCAGTCAGGTTTCAAGACTAGTCATTCAACTGAGACTGCTCTCCTGTATCACGGAGGCGCTCCGCACTGCTAAAGCCAACTCTCTCTCCTCTGCTCTCATCCTTCTAGATCTATCGGCTGCCTTCGATACTGTGAACCATCAGATCCTCCTCTCCACCCTCTCCCGAGTTGGGCATCTCTCGGCTGCCCACGCTTGGATTGCGTCCTACCTGACAGGTCGCTCCTACCAGGTGGCGTGGCGAGAATCTGTCTCCTCACCACGCCCTCACCACTGGTGTCCCCAGGGCTCTGTTCTTGGCCCTCTCCTATTCTCGCTATACACCAAGTCACTTGGCTCTGTCATAACCTCACATGGTCTCTCTTATCATTGCTATGCAGACGACACACAATTAATCTTTCCTTTCCTTCTGATGACCAGGTGGCTTAATCGCATCTCTGCATGTCTGGCAGACATATCAGTGTGGATGACGGATTCACCACCTCAAGCTGAACCTCGGCAAGACGGAGCTGCTCTTCCTCCCGGGAAGGACTGCCCGTTCCATGATCTCATCACGGTTGACAACTCCACTGTGTCCTCCTCCCAGAGCGCCAAGAACCTTGGTGTGATCCTGGACAACACCCTGTCGTTCTCAACTAACATCAAGGCGGTGGCCCGTTCCTGTAGGTTCATGCTCTACAACATCCGCAGAGTACGACCCTGCCTCACACAGGAAGCGGCGCAGGTCCTAATCCAGGCACTTGTCATCTCCCCGTCTGGATTACTGCAACTTCGCTGTTGGCTGGGCTCCCTGCCTGTGCCATTAAACCCTTCAACTCATCCAGAACGCCGCAGCCCGTCTGGTGTTCAACCTTCCCAAGTTCTCTCACGTCACCCCGCTCCTCCGTTCTTCCACTGGCTTCCAGTTGAAGCTCGCATCCGCTACAAGACCATGGTGCTTGCCTACGGAGCTGTGAGGGGAACGGCACCTCAGTACCTCCAGGCTCTGATCAGGCCCTACACCCAAACAAGGGCACTGCGTTCATCCACCTCTGGCCTGCTCGCTCCCTACCACTGAGGAAGTACAGCTCCCGCTCAGCCCAGTCAAAACTGTTCGCTGCCCTGGCCCCCCAATGGTGGAACAAACTCCCTCACGACGCCAGGACAGCGGAGTCAATCACCACCTTCCGGAGACACCTGAAACCCCACCTCTTTAAGGAATACCTAGGATAGGTTAAGTAATCCCTCTCACCCCACCCCCCTAAGTTTTAGATGCACTATTGTTAAGTGACTGTCCCACTGGATGTCATAAGGTGAATGCACCAATTTGTAAGTCGCTCTGGATAAGAGCGTCTGCTAAATGACTTAAATGTAAATGTAAAATGTAAACAGGCCCATAGTGTTATAAACCATGTAAACAGGTCCACAGTGTTATAAACCACAGTGTTATAAACCACAGTGTTATAAACCATGTAAACAGGCCCACAGTGTTATAAACCATGTAAACAGGTCCACAGTGTTATAAACCATGTAAACAGGCCCACAGTGTTATAAACCATGTAAACAGGTCCACAGTGTTATAAACCATGTAAACAGGCCCACAGTGTTATAAACCATGTAAACAGGCCCACAGTGTTATAAACCATGTAAACAGGTCCACAGTGTTATAAACCATGTAAACAGGCCCACAGTGTTATAAACCACAGTGTTATAAACCATGTAAACAGGCCCACAGTGTTATAAACCATGTAAACAGGCCCACAGTGTTATAAACCACATTGTTATAAACCATGTAAACAGGTCCACAGTGTTATAAACCATGTAAACAGGTCCACAGTGTTATAAACCATGTAAACAGGTCCACAGTGTTATAAACCATGTAAACAGGTCCACAGTGTTATAAACCACAGTGTTATAAACCATGTAAACAGGCCCACAGTGTTATAAACCATGTAAACAGGCCCACAGTGTTATAAACCACATTGTTATAAACCATGTAAACAGGTCCACAGTGTTATAAACCATGTAAACAGGTCCACAGTGTTATAAACCACAGTGTTATAAACCATGTAAACAGGTCCACAGTGTTATAAACCACAGTGTTATAAACCATGTAAACAGGTCCACAGTGTTATACACCATGTAAACAGGTCCACAGTGTTATAAACCATGTAAACAGGCCCACAGTGTTATAAACCATGTAAACAGGTCCACAGTGTTATAAACCATGTAAACAGGTCCACAGTGTTATAAACCACAGTGTTATAAACCACAGTGTTATAAACCATGTAAACAGGCCCACAGTGTTATAAACCACAGTGTTATAAACCATGTAAACAGGCCCACAGTGTTATAAACCACGTAAACAGGTCCACAGTGTTATAAACCATGTAAACAGGTCCACAGTGTTATAAACCATGTAAACAGGCCCACAGTGTTATAAACCATGTAAACAGGTCCATGTGATAAAAGAAATGAAAGCTAAAATAAATAATTCTCTCTACTATTATTCTGACATTTCACATTCTTATAATAAAGTGGTGATCCTAACTAATTTTTACTAGGATTAAATGTCAAGATTTGTGAAAACTGAGTTTAAATGTATTTGGCTAAGGTGTATGTAAACATTTACATTTACATTACATTTAAGTCATTTAGCAGACGCTCTTATCCAGAGCGACTTACAATACATACATACATACATACATACATACATACATACATACATACATACATACATACATACATACATACATACATACATACATACATACATACATACATACATACACACACACACACACACACACACACACACACACACACACACACACACACACACACACACACACACACACACACACACACACACACACACACACACACACACACACACACACACACACACACACACACACACACACACACACACACACACACACACACACACACACATACATACATACATACATACATACATACATACATACATACATACATACATACATACATACATACATACATACACACATACATACATACATATACATACAGTGGGGGGAAAAAGTATTTAGTCAGCCACCAATTGTGTGTGTGCGTCTGCTGCTCTGCCTTGCCACCTGATACACCCAACAGGAGGTGTCCAACTGTCCAGCTCTGCTCGTCAAAAACAACTGGTAAAGCACCAACTGTTGTTCTGGAGATGACAGAGCCATGCCTTGTGGGCAGGGGAAAGTATAGCCTCTCCTTACAAGTAGTCAGGCTGGTTAACCCTCCTACTGCCCACTGAGAGGACAGGAAGGAAACCTGAGTTTTCAAATCATATCAAATTGGTCACATACTGTCACGTTCTGACCTTAGTTCCTTTGTTTTGTCTTTTGTTTTAGTATGGTCAGGGCGTGAGTTGGGTGGGTTGTCTATGTTAGTTTGTCTATCAGACTGTTCTGATGTCTCTGGCTGTTCTGAGGGTTCTGACTGTTCTGAGGGTTCTGGCGGTTCTGAGGGTTCTGGCGGTTCTGAGGGTTCTGGCTGTTCTGATGTCTCTGGCTGTTCTGAGGGTTCTGACTATTCTGAGGGTTCTGGCTGTTCTAAGGGTTCTGGCTGTTCTAATGTCTCTGGCTGTTCTGAGGGTTCTGACTATTCTGAGGGTTCTGGCTGTTCTAAGGGTTCTGGCTGTTCTAATGTCTCTGGCTGTTCTGAGGGTTCTGACTGTTCTGATGTCTCTGGCTGTTCTGAGGTCTCGGGCTGTTCTGAAGGTTCTGACTATTCAAAGGTTTCTCGCTGTTCTGAGGGAGACAACACAGTGATGAAGAGGAAACAACACACCAACACAGTGATGAAGAGGAAACAACACACCAACACAGTGATGAAGAGGTGACAACACAGTGATGAAGAGGAAACAACACAGTGATGAAGAGGAAACAACACACCAACACAGTGATGAAGAGGAAACAACACACCAACACAGTGATGAAGAGGCGACAACACAGTGATGAAGAGGAAACAACACAGTGATGAAGAGGAAACAACACACCAACACAGTGATGAAGAGGAAACAACACACCAACACAGTGATGAAGAGGCGACAACACAGTGATGAAGAGGAAACAACACAGTGATGAAGAGGAAACAACACACCAACACAGTGATGAAGAGGAAACAACACACCAACACAGTGATGAAGAGGAAACAACACAGTGATGAAGAGGAAACAACACAGTGATGAAGAGGAAACAACACAGTGATGAAGAGGAAACAACACACCAACACAGTGATGAAGAGGAAACAACACAGTGATGAAGAGGAAACAACACAGTGATGAAGAGGAAACAACACAGTGATGAAGAGGAAACAACACAGTGATGAAGAGGAAACAACACAGTGATGAAGAGGAAACAACACAGTGATGAAGAGGAAACAACACACCAACACAGTGATGAAGAGGAAACAACACAGTGATGAAGAGGAAACAACACAGTGATGAAGAGGAAACAACACAGTGATGAAGAGGAAACAACACAGTGATGAAGAGGAAACAACACAGTGATGAAGAGGAAACAACACAGTGATGAAGAGGAAACAACACACCAACACAGTGATGAAGAGGAAACAACACACCAACACAGTGATGAAGAGGAAACAACACACCAACACAGTGATGAAGAGGAAACAACACACCAACACAGTGATGAAGAGGAAACAACACACCAACACAGTGATGAAGAGGAAACAACACAACAACACAGTGATGAAGAGGAAACAACACAACAACACAGTGATGAAGAGGAAACAACACACCAACACAGTGATGAAGAGGAAACAACACACCAACACAGTGATGAAGAGGAAACAACACACCAACACAGTGATGAAGAGGAAACAACACAACAACACAGTGATGAAGAGGAAACAACACAGTGATGAAGAGGAAACAACACAGTGATGAAGAGGAAACAACACAGTGATGAAGAGGAAACAACACAGTGATGAAGAGGAAACAACACAGTGATGAAGAGGAAACAACACAGTGATGAAGAGGAAACAACACACCAACACAGTGATGAAGAGGAAACAACACACCAACACAGTGATGAAGAGGAAACAACACACCAACACAGTGATGAAGAGGAAACAACACACCAACACAGTGATGAAGAGGAAACAACACACCAACACAGTGATGAAGAGGAAACAACACAACAACACAGTGATGAAGAGGAAACAACACAACAACACAGTGATGAAGAGGAAACAACACACCAACACAGTGATGAAGAGGAAACAACACACCAACACAGTGATGAAGAGGAAACAACACACCAACACAGTGATGAAGAGGTGACAACACAGTGATGAAGAGGAAACAACACAGTGATGAAGAGGAAACAACACACCAACACAGTGATGAAGAGGAAACAACACACCAACACAGTGATGAAGAGGAAACAACAAACAACACAGTGATGAAGAGGAAACAACACAGTGATGAAGAGGAAACAAAACAACACAGTGATGAAGAGGAAACAACACACCAACACAGTGATGAAGAGGAAACAACACACCAACACAGTGATGAAGAGGCACACAACACAGTGATGAAGAGGAAAACAACACAGTGATGAAGAGGAAAAACAACACACCAACACAGTGATGAAGAGAAACAACACACCAACACAGTGATGAAGAGGAAACAACACAGTGATGAAGAGGAAACAACACAGTGATGAAGAGGAAACAACACAGTGATGAAGAGGAAACAACACACCAACACAGTGATGAAGAGGAAACAACACAGTGATGAAGAGGAAACCAACACAGTGATGAAGAGGAAACAAACACAACACAGTGATGAAGAGGAAACAACACAGTGATGAAGAGGAAACAACACAGTGATGAAGAGGAAACAACACACCAAACAGTGATGAAGAAAACAACACAGTGATGAAGAGGAAACAACACACCAACACAGTGATGAAGAGGAAACAACACAGTGATGAAGAGGAAACAACACAGTGATGAAGAGGAAACAAAACAACACAGTGATGAAGAGGAAACAAACACCAACACAGTGATGAAGAGGAAACAACACAGTGATGAAGAGGAAACAACACAGTGATGAAGAGGAAACAACACACCAACACAGTGATGAAGAGGAAACAACACACCAACACAGTGATGAAGAGGAAACAACACACCAACACAGTGATGAAGAGGAAACAACACACCAACACAGTGATGAAGAGGAAACAACACACCAACACAGTGATGAAGAGGAAACAACACAACAACACAGTGATGAAGAGGAAACAACACAACAACACAGTGATGAAGAGGAAACAACACACCAACACAGTGATGAAGAGGAAACAACACACCAACACAGTGATGAAGAGGAAACAACACACCAACACAGTGATGAAGAGGAAACAACACAACAACACAGTGATGAAGAGGAAACAACACAGTGATGAAGAGGAAACAACACAGTGATGAAGAGGAAACAACACAGTGATGAAGAGGAAACAAAACAACACAGTGATGAAGAGGAAACAACACAGTGATGAAGAGGAAACAACACAGTGATGAAGAGGAAACAACACACCAACACAGTGATGAAGAGGAAACAACACACCAACACAGTGATGAAGAGGAAACAACACACCAACACAGTGATGAAGAGGAAACAACACACCAACACAGTGATGAAGAGGAAACAACACACCAACACAGTGATGAAGAGGAAACAACACAACAACACAGTGATGAAGAGGAAACAACACAACAACACAGTGATGAAGAGGAAACAACACACCAACACAGTGATGAAGAGGAAACAACACACCAACACAGTGATGAAGAGGAAACAACACACCAACACAGTGATGAAGAGGAAACAACACAACAACACAGTGATGAAGAGGAAACAACACACCAACACAGTGATGAAGAGGAAACAACACACCAACACAGTGATGAAGAGGAAACAACACACCAACACAGTGATGAAGAGGAAACAACACACCAACACAGTGATGAAGAGGAAACAACACACCAACACAGTGATGAAGAGGAAACAACACACCAACACAGTGATGAAGAGGAAACAACACACCAACACAGTGATGAAGAGGAAACAACACACCAACACAGTGATGAAGAGGAAACAACACACCAACACAGTGATGAAGAGGAAACAACACACCAACACAGTGATGAAGAGGAAACAACACAACAACACAGTGATGAAGAGGAAACAACACACCAACACAGTGATGAAGAGGAAACAACACACCAACACAGTGATGAAGAGGAAACAACACACCAACACAGTGATGAAGAGGAAACAACACAGTGATGAAGAGGAAACAACACACCAACACAGTGATGAAGAGGAAACAACACAGTGATGAAGAGGAAACAACACAGTGATGAAGAGGAAACAACACAGTGATGAAGAGGAAACAACACACCAACACAGTGATGAAGAGGAAACAACACAGTGATGAAGAGGAAACAACACAGTGATGAAGAGGAAACAACACAGTGATGAAGAGGAAACAACACAGTGATGAAGAGGAAACAACACAGTGATGAAGAGGAAACAACACAGTGATGAAGAGGAAACAACACACCAACACAGTGATGAAGAGGAAACAACACAGTGATGAAGAGGAAACAACACACCAACACAGTGATGAAGAGGAAACAACACAGTGATGAAGAGGAAACAACACAGTGATGAAGAGGAAACAACACAGTGATGAAGAGGAAACAACACAGTGATGAAGAGGAAACAACACACCAACATAGTGATGAAGAGGCGACAACACAGTGATGAAGAGGAAACAACACACCAACACAGTGATGAAGAGGCGACAACACACCAACACAGTGATGAAGAGGAAACAACACACCAACACAGTGATGAAGTGTGGTGCCAGGATAACAACCTCTCGCTCAATTTGAGCAAGACAAAGGAGATGATCTTGGACTACAGGAAAAGGAGGGCTGAACAGGCCCCGATTAACATCGATGGGCTGTAGTGGAGCCGGTCGAGAGTTAATTTCCTTGGTGTCCACATCCCCAACAAACTATCATGGTCCGAACACACGAAGACAGTCGTGAAGACGGCACGACAACACCTTTCCCCCCTCAGGAGACTGAAAAGAATTGGCATGGTCCCCAGATCCTCATAATGTTCTACAGCTGCACCATCGAGAGCATCCTGACCGGTTTTATCACCTTTTTGTATGCCAACTGTTCGTCATCTGATCGTAAGGCGCAACAGAGGGTAGTGCGTATGGCCCAATACATCACTGGGGCCAAGATTCCTGTCATCCAGGACTTATATACCAGGCGGTGTCAGAGGAAGGCCCCAAAAAATTGTCAGACTCCAGTCACCCAAGTCGTAAACTGTTCTCTCTGCTACCGCACGGCAAACGGTACCGGAACGCCGAGTCTAGGTCCAAAAGGCTCCTTGACAGCTTCTACCCCCATGCTATGAGACTGCTAAATAATTTCTTAAATGTCCACCCGGACTACTTACATTGACCCCTCTTTCTATGCATAGTCACTTTACGCCTACCTACAAGTACAAATTACCTCCACTAACTGGTAGGGGTAAAGTGACTATGGGAGGAGTTGGACCGCAGAGTGAAGGAAAGCAGCAAACAGGTGCTCAGCATATGTGGGAACACTTTCAAGACTGTTGGAAAGGCATTTCAGGTGAAGCTGGTTGAGAGAATGCCAAGAGTGTGCAAAAGTTGTCACATAGTTTTTGTTATTTCATAGTTTTGATGTCTTCACTATTATTCTACAATGTAGAAAATAGTAACAAATAAAGAAAAGCCCTTGAATGAGTAGGTGTGTCCAAACTTTTGACTGGTTCTGTATATATATATATATATTTTAATCTACCAATAGTTGCCCTTCTTTGCGAGGCATTGGAAAACTGAACTGGTCTTTGTGGTTGTATCTGTTTTTGAAATTCACTTCCCGACTGAGAGACCTTACAGATAATTGTATGTGTGGGGTACAGAGATGAGGTAGTCATTCCAAAATAATCTTAAACCCTATTATTGCACACAGAGCTAGTCCAGGCAATGTATTATGTGACTTGTCATGTACATTTTTTACTCCTGAATATATTTACTGTAGGCTTGCCATAACAATGTCATGCAGGTGAAAGAGGACCCAAACGCGACTTAACAGAAACAGAGTTTATTAAAGTCCAAAACGGAATAACAGAAATCCTCTAGATTTGTAGAGGGGAAAACAACTGGAGAAGCGGCCACAGACTGCAGGTCGCTTCGGGTAGGCGCAGGCCGTAGTCGACTGAGACACCTGCTCACACGCAGCATCTGATGAAGGCACAAAACACGACAGGACAGGGTGATACACAATCACGGCAAAAACACGACAGGACAGGGCGAAACGCAATCACAGCATGGTGAATACAATACAAGGAACCGACGGAACAGGAACGGATCACAAAAGGAATAAATAGGGACTCTAATCAGGGAAAGGATCGGGAACAGGTGTGGGAAGACTAAATGATGATTAGGGGAATAGGAACAGCTGGGAGCAGGAACGGAACGACAGAGAGAAGAGAGAGCGAGAGAGTGAGAGAGGGAGGGGGAGAGAGAGGGATAGAACCAAACAAGACCAGCAGAGGGAAACGAATAGCATGGGGAGCACAGGGACAAGACATGACAATAAATGACAAACATGACAGTACCCCCACTCACCGAGCGCTCCTGGCGCACTCGAGGAGGAATCCTGGCGGCAACGGAGGAAATCATCGATGAGCGAACGGTCCAGCACGTCCCGAGACGGAACCCAACTCCTCTCCTCAGGACCGTAACCTCCCAATCCACTAGGTATTGGTGACCCCGTCCCCGAGAACGCATGTCCATAATCTTATGTACCTTGTAAATAGGTGCGCTCGACAAGGA
>NW_025753169.1:0-11189 GCF_021184085.1 Oncorhynchus gorbuscha
TTCACCTGCATAACAGGTAGATAGATAATGACATCGCTTCGGGCAAACGAATATATCTACTCCAAACACTGTAATGGTGGCTCATATGTCCTCTGCTCTAGTAATTGCTTATGACATTGTCAGGTCGCTGCTGAAAGTGATCGACAGAAATAACACTAAGTTGGGCCCGACTAGTATTATTCTCAGAATGCCTGCATCGGCTGGTACTTGCATGCCTTAGCTCATAGCGTTCAGTGGAATAAACCCAACAGTGCGGCCTAGTCCTATCTTAGATTCCTCACCAGGGGGTGCCAATATGTTGCGATGTTGTATTAGTTAATGTGACGACTGTTGCTCATCGAATGATTAAAGGTTTCTATTTGCGTGATTAACTGAATCAAGCAATTATTAACTCATTAACCTGGGGCACCATGGGAAAACTGGTTTTATTGAGTTTCTATTTCCCAAATTAACCCAAAGAATATCAGAATATCGATTTTACAACAGCCGCTAAATAACCAGTTACCTCTACAGTCTCATTCAGAACGTCGCATAATCTGGGAATCTGCACGGACCCGGGTCTCACCAATGAGTTCGTACCACACCAATCTTAGTTGATTTTTATTTACTAGAATGCTAAAATGATGGTAAAAGATACACATACACAAAAACACGTATTTTTATTTTTATTTTTTTACAGTGACAGTGCACATTAATCAACGTTTCAGTAAAAGTGACGGTTTTAGCCAGCTGGCTAATTTTCAACTGCAGTCCCTCAGAATATTATAGGCTGTTGATTAGGACTTAGTATAACAGGCCAACACACTATGGTGCGTGTTTCCCAAAATGGGGATTTAAAAGAAAGAGAAAAACAGAAAGTACATGAGAGAAATAAATATTTGGGTGAATTTATCAGCTATGCTTATTCTCCAGCTTCAGTGATTTTTGCAATTCGTTCCAGTCATTGGCAGCAGAGAACTGGAAGGAAAGGCGTGAAAATGAGGAGTTTGCTTTGGGGATGACCACCCACCTAGGTATTTTTACCTTTCTTCCACGGAAGGAGTGTTGTATGGCATTGAAGCTCGTCTGGAGGTTTGTTAACACAGTGTCCACAGAAGGGCCAGAAGAAGTATACAGAATGGTGTCATCTGTGTAGAGGTGAATCAGAGAATCCCCATGTATGCTCCTTAACAGCTTTTACCCCAAAGCCGTAAGACTGCTGAACAATTAATCAAATTGCCACCAGGACTATTTACCCCACCCCTTTTTATTTTTACATTGTTGCTGCTTGCTGTGTATTATTTATGCATAGTCTCTTTACCGGTACCTACATGTACAAATGACCTCGACTAACCTGTTACCCCGCACATTGACTCTGTACTGGTACCCTCTGTGTATAGCCTCGTTATTGCTATTTTATTGTGTTACTTTTTATAAAAACATTTATTTTAGTTTATTTAGTAAATATTTTCTTAACTCTGTTTCTTGAACTGCATTGTTGGTTAAGGCACCCTAAGTAAGCATTTCACGGGAAGGTCTACCTACACATGTTATGTTCGGTGCATGTGAAATACAATTTGATTTGCCATAACAAAGAGGTTGAAAACTTACTGACTCAAGACGTTTTACTTTTTCATTTTGAATTCATTTTTTTTAATTGAAAAAAAATTCCACTTAAGGGGCCAGTGCCCCCCAAAATATAGATTTAATCCATTTTTAATTCAGGCTGTAACACAACAGAATATGGAGAAAGACAAGGGGTGAGTCGCTCTGGATAAGAGCGTCTGCTAAATGACTTAAATGTAAATGTAAATGTAAATGTGTAAGTACTTTTTGAAGACACTGTGGAAGGACCACTAGAGGGCAGGCTGGGCTCATGGATAGTAGCCCAACAAAGCATGGGAGACAAGGTAACCAGAGTCAATTAAGCACAGCTGACGGTACTAATGAGATACTCTCCTTCCCCTATAAAAGAGAGAATGGAACCAGCAGAGAGGGGGGAAACTAGCTCTGGAAGATGGCCACCGAGAGAGAGAAGCTGTGCTGAAAGAACCACTAAGATGGTGAAAACCCGTGATTTATGTTTGTTGTAGTTTAAAGATTATCCTATTGTGTTCTTGTTTCATCTGGAGAAGAAGATGTGTGTTTTTCCTTGGAAGATTTTTCATTGATTATGTTAGAATGTTTTTGTTGACAAAATACCCTCAATAGAGAACCGTGTTCAATCAGAAAAACCTACTCCTGACTCGTTTATTCCACCTTCCCGCTTTAGAGTGACGCCTAATTACTTGGTACGCTCACAACACTGTATGTGGATTTGTTCTCACCATTAGAGAGATTGTTGTACCTGTTTATCCGGTTAATGGTTTAGGGGCATCCTCTGGTGGCTTATTGATTGGGCATTATCAATATCACTACAACTCAAACACCCTCTATATGTTTCTGTGCTGTGTGTTAGTGTGTGTGTGTGTTTAGAATCAGATACACTCTTAAGAAAGTGGGACAAAGAATAAGGGGTCTGTATAAGAAGTCATGAATCATGAAAGAGGATTAAAAAAAGCACACAGACTTACAGGATAACTGTGATATATCAGACATTATAGGTATGACAAAGAAAAAATGTTTAACTGGTCTTATGTTGGTAACCAGTTTATAATAGCAATAAGGCACATAGCAATAAGGCACCTTGGGGGTTTGTGGTATATGGCCAATATACCACGGCTAAGGGCTGTATCTAGGCACTCTGCATTGTGTCGTGCATAGGAACAGTACTTAGGCGGGGAATATTGGGCATATACCACAACTCCTCAAGCCTTATTGCTACATTATGCAATCTAATCAATTGATAACATACTAACTTATTCTGAATATAAAATAAACTTTTACATTGTGCATGTGTGTTACTGAATTCCCTGTTCACTAAACTCAGAAGGACTTATAAGATAAGATCAATGGAGCTGTGTTAGAAGAATCCTAGTCTGAAGAGAGGAATAGGTAGAGTCTGTCAGTGAAGATGCAGCCAGTGAATGAGTAGATTGGGGACCTGGGCTCCACATTCTAAAAGGATACCTCGCACTCCTCATAATCTACTAACACCCCCACCTTCAGAGGCTTCTCTCTCAGCGAGAGAATAAAGCTGGGCCCAGCGTGAACTGAGTATTCCCTATTTTTCAGGCCCACAGTCTAGTATCCATTTGCTTTACTCAGTTGTTTACCTCCCTGTCAACGGACTATCTGTACACTCCTAAATCCCAGCCAGTCTTCCTCTTCACCTGCACCTCATAGTAGAAACTCCCTCAGGAGAATCCCTCATTTTCACAAACATAGCGATTATTCTAAAACCTCTGTGGGTTAGCAGGTAGATTCAGAGGTAAACTATGTGACCAAAAGTATGTTGACACCTGCTCGTCGAACATCTCATTCCAAAATCATGGGCATTAATATGGAATTGGTCCCCCCTTTGCTGCTATAACAGCCCCCACTCTTCTGGGAAGGCTTTCCACTAGATGTTGGAAAATTGCTGTGGGGACTTCCATTCAGCCACAAGAGCATTAGTGAGGTCGGGCACTGACGTAGGGCAATTAGGCCTGGCTCGCAGTCGGCGTTCCAATTCATCCCAAAGGTGTTCATTGGGGTTGAGGTCAGGGCTCTGTGCAGGCCAGTTAAGTTCTTCCACACTGATCTCGAGAAAGCATTTCTGTATGAACCTCGCTTTGAGCATGGGGATATTGTCATTCTGAAACAGGAAAGGGCCTTCCCCAAACTGTTGCCACAAATTAGGAAGCACAGAATCGTCTAGAATGTCATTGTATGCTGTAGCATTAAGATTTCCCTTCACTGGAAGTAAGCGGCCTAGCCAAAACCATGAAAAGCAGCCCCAGAACATTATTCCTCTTGGATAGTTGGCACTATCCATTTGGGCAGGTAGCATTCTCCTGGCATCCGCCAAACCCAGATTCTTCCATCGGACTGCCAGATGGTGAAGCGTGATTCAGCACTCCAGAGAACGCATTTCAACTGTTCCAGAGTCCATTGGCGGGGATTCCATTTCACAATAACAGGACTTACAGTTGACCAGGGAAGCTTTAGCAGGGCAGAAATTTGTTGGAAAGGTGGCATCCTATGACGGTTCCACGTTGAAAGTCACTGAGCTATTCAATACGGACCATTCTACTGTCAATGTTTGTCTCTGGAGAATGCATGGCTGTGTGCTCAATTGTATACACCTGTCAGTAACGGACGTGGCTGAAATAGCTTAATCAACTTATTTGAAGGGGTGAGATGGATGAGATGAGAAAATGCTGTATCAGCATGTCTTCAAGAAACTGCACCATCACGTTATTGACTGTTTTTAAGCTCTCTTCACAGTCAACACACCCAGACCACTGAAAACACTGGTCTCAGACCTACATCTACATATCTACCTCAATTGCCTCCTACCCCTGCACATCAACTCGGTACTGATACCCCGTGTAGATAGCCAAGCAATTGTTACTCATTGATTTACTTGTCTCAAACAAAATATAAATGTTAAAACCTCAACAAAAATCCATCGCTCGACTTGTCTCATGAGTCAGAAGAATTTCCCTAACACATACTTTTAAGTTGATTATACTGGTAACACTTTGCTTTGCACGGTCATAACCATGTCATAACCATGTCATAACAGCTGACATAACTTGTTGTAACATATATTGCATTATTTTATGGCTGGTTATGTCATCTACATAAGAGTGTCAAGACCAATGTTAATTAAAACAATTTTTTTTTGTCCTGCCAAAAAGTTTACTTTCGTTTGAAAGTTTGTTTCTTAAGTCCTTTGTTGTTGATGTAATTAATTCTTTAGTCATGGGGTGGCAGGGTAGCCTAGTGGTTAGGGCGTTGGACTAGTAACCGGAAGGTTGTGAGTTCAAACCCCCGAGCTGACAAGGTACAAATCTGTCGTTCTGCCCCTGAACAGGCAGTTAACCCACTGTTCCCAGGCTGTCATTGACAATAAGAATGTGTTCTTAACTGACTTGCCTGGTTAAATAAAGGTTATAAAATACATTTTTAAAAAACTGTCATAATATGTTCTTAACACTGTCATGCCACATGCTGTATATTTACACCTGTTGTGACATATAATGCTTCTTGACAGTATCATAAAGTGTATTTTCTTAGTCCAAGTAAAGTGACATGATTATAATGCCTCATGACCTTGTCATAACGTGTTTTGACGCAGGGTGTCAAGTAAAGTTCAGAAATAGTTTATTTTTGAGTCGGGTCACCTAAAAGACAAAGTACATTGTAACCAAAGCCATTCCAGCTGAGTTGTAGTTGGTCAAGTGTTCCCACTCGTTCACAGATGGCTGACTCAATAACCTCAATAATCTTGCTGTCAACCACTCCCTAGAGGTCCATTACCAGGGCTAAGTAGGGAGGTAGAGGGACCCAGGAGAGGAGCATGTGTGCCGCACACTTCCTATCGACACTGCTGTAAACAAAGCAATCATTAACCTAATGAGCAAAGTTTCAAAGAAAGCAAACATTGTAGTTGCTACTGTACACACATGGTTGGTAAGTGTACTCTTCAATAACAAGGCCTAAGGTGAGGAGAGACCCTCCAATGACATGAGTTCACCGAAGCAGCCAATGAGGTGCAAGCTATGATGACACCACTGTGTCGTCTAATTCCATTGGGTGCTTTATCGGAGCAACATCTCTAAGCTTCATTTCAGTTGTAACAGAGGCGACGGAGAGAGGACCTTCATTACAGAAATGCATCAACAGTCATATGTACAGATGTATTTTATTTTCTGTTCAGGCACTGTAGAAGATGACAATACTACACATTTGCTGTCTAGTGTCTACAAAGCACACTGAATAAATCCTTATGGGAGTCTACTGAATAAGAATGGATGTTTATTCCTATCACGTGTCCTCCGTCAACAAAACACCTTTTAAACAGAGTTTGTTAACTGTAATTTGCACATTATCAGGCTGCAAATCACCTTGTGAACCTCATGCTCAGTGTTAAGATGGAACATTTTGAGACACAATTGCCCCAGATTCAATTTAACCTGTATAAAACTGCTGTTTGTAATATTTTCAATTGAGGATACTATATTTCCTCAATGACCAACAGTCTCTCTATAAGCAATATATATGTAATGCATTGCACGATAAATGCAGAATAGGCATATAGTTTACAAAGGTTCTCATTAAAGCCAGGAGGTTTTATGAATGCTTATAGCAAACAATACAACTCTCTCCTCATCTTTGGTGAAATAAGACATAAATGAACAGAAATTAGCTGACAAAAGGAGAGGAAATGCTCCACCACTCAAGACAGTCTAATTCATGTTCAATTGTTCTTTGCTGCCAACTTTTGACCTTTGAGTGTGACATACATTTTATTTATTTATATTGTATAAATCCTGTTTTTATTTATTATTTAACCTTTATTTAACTAGGTAAGTCAGTTGAGAACAAATTCTTATTTACACCGATGGCCTGTTCAACTCCACTGTGAAACCCTTACAACAAAATAGCCTATTGTAACCCAGTCATGTTCTTTATTGTTTCTATGTGAGTGCTTTATCTGCTTTATCTGCAGGATTTTTCCATGGCTTTGCTCTGATGAAGGCCTGAACAACCATGGCCCTGCCAAACCATGTCTGCAGCAGATCTGGGTTCAAATAGATTTCTATTGGAGTATTTGTTCATTTAAATATTTGAGTATTTGTTATTTAAATAATTGAGTATTTTCCTTTCTTATAAATATGCATGCAACAACATGTTTCAATACGTATTGACACTGATGCACTGTACATCTACAGTACAATCCTATCAGTGACTAACAATTCCTATACATTTAAGTCAATGTTTGATGGGACTTTCTTCAACTCTTCAAAAATGGTGTGATGCTGTCGTGAGGTTCAACACTACAGGAGGATGGGGAATCGAACCACAGATGTACTTGACAGTTTTTTTGGCAGCATGTCAAGTCGTTTGTCTAAGACTAGTACATTTTAACATACTAATAACCTATTTGTTTATGGTTGAGTAACTTCCTTGTTGTGTAGTGCAAACTATTTTGTTTTTGCTGGTGTAAAGATCACTGGTCCTCCTCAACTCGGCACTTCATTACTTGAAGTTGACCAAAGTAACGCTATCTCTGGTTGGCCTGAGTTCCTTCTTCGTCTGCTGAGTGTCTCGTCCAAGCTGCTCCATTTTGCTCTTCGCCTGGCTGTCAGTGGCAGCTCAACAATCCCCAACCCGTTCTCTCAATTGACCTCAACACCCAATCGACTCACACGCGCAAATACTCACATTCAGACTCATAAATAGACAATGTCCCTCTCTCCCCTTACCTTCGTTGGCCTCTATTTTTTACATTTGCCAGAGAAAATGATAATTTTCGTGGTATTGCTTTGTGCACTGACTTTACTGAACTCTGGAGAAAATTAACATTGTCGCTGGGTGAGGACATCTGACAATGTGCTCTCCCGTCCATTGGACATTTTGTCTGCAGGAACTCGCTCTTTTTCACTTGGTGTAAAGGGTGTCGTTGTCGGATGAGGAATAATCGGACCAAAGCGCAGCGTGGTAAGTGTTCATGCTTTTTATTTAAACTAAACACTATAACAAAATAACAAAGAGAATAAACAAAACCGAAACAGTCCTGTCAGGTGCAGAAACACAAAACAGAAAATAACTACCCACAAAGCATAGGTGGGGAAAAGCTACCTAAGTATGGTTCCCAATCGGAGACAACTTATAGACAGCTGTCCCTGATTGAGAACCAAACCCGGCCAAAACAAAGAAATACAAAACATAGAAAAGGAACATAGAATGCCCACCCAAATCACACCCTGACCAAACCAAAATAGAGACATAAAAAGCTCTCTAAGGTCAGGGCGTGACACTCGTCCACTCGTCCAAGCGCCGATGTATTTGTGGCATGATGTGAACAGTACGAATGTGTCGCTACCAAAGTCTAATGGTTTTAAATGACTGTTTTGTATTGTCTGGAAACTCACTTGTAAAATTCGCTTGCAGTAGGTCTCTTAAAAAAGAGAAGCCGTGCAAGGTTATTAAACAGAGATGCCAAGTTATTCTTCTTTTGTTGATATCAGGTAACGTGCAACCTAACCCTGGCCCTGATATGCAATGTCTCCAAACCCCCTCTGATTTTAAATCAAGATCTGGTTTTGGTATTTTTCATTTAAATGTACGCAGCCTGATGTCAAAAATTGATGGGGTTAGGATTTGGGCTAAATCAACAGATGCTGATGAAATTGTGTTTTCTGAAACCTGGCTCAGCAAGTCTGTTTTTGATAAGTATATTTGTATAAGTGGTTACAATGTTTATCGCACTGATCGAGTTAAGGTGTGGGTGTGGCTATATATGTAAAAACTAAATTCCCTGTAAGTGTGGCAAAGTCTGAAACTATTTGTAAACAGTTGGGAATTTCTTGCTTTGAATATTGAGGTTTCAAAGGGTCTCTCTATAACTGTGATTGGCTGTTATAGACCCCCCTCTGCTCTCTATAACTGTGATTGGCTGTTATAGACCCCCCTCTGCTCTCGGTGATGCATTTTCGTCTTTGACGCACCTCATGTCTAAACTTCTTTACAGTGAAATGATGTTGATTGGGGATCTCACCTGGTGTTGGTTAAAGGCGGTGTCTGATGATTTAAAAATGTTTTGTCATTCTATGAATCTTAACCAGTTGATTAACACACCCACGCGCCCAAATCTTAAATTCCCAGATAAATCTGTCAGGACCCAGTTACGAACCCGGGTCTCCAGAGTGAGAAACAGTCACTTAACCAACTGAGCCACGAATAGTCGGCAGAACCCAGAAGATGAGGCAGACACAGCAGTACTTGAGACGGTGTATTTAATGAAGTAAAAAGTGAAGTTCTTCCGGAAAACATGTAACTCCACAACCTCAAAAGGAATCCTACAAGAACAAAGGTAATCCTCCAAGACAAAAAAGGTAAATCCACAAGGTGGAAGGTAAAGCACAAAAAGCCTCAAAAGATACTCAAAAAACAAACAAACAAGAACAAAAAACAGAATTCCACAAGAGAGTCCACCGGGATCAACAAGAGTTCTCAGAGTACTAGGGCTGGGTGCTAACATACAAACACAGAGCAAAGAACAGAGGAAAACAAAGGGTTTAAATACAATCAGGGGAAACGAGGCACAGGTGCAAATAATAATGGGGATCAAGGGAAAACAAAAGGTCAAAAGGCACAATGGGGGCATCTAGTGACCAAAAACCGGAACAACCCTGGCCAAATCCTGACAAAATCTACCCTGATTCATTCGATATTGACAAATGCTCCACATAAATATTCTGCGTTTGGTGTTTTTTGTAATGATTTAAGTGACCATTGTGCTGTTGTTGCTGTTAGAAATACTAAGGTTCCTAAGACAAATCCACGTTTTATTCATAAGAGAAATTTGAAGTGTTTTAATGAGCAGGTTTTGTTTCACGATTTGTTTTATTTTGACTGGAGCAAGATTGAGCTTATCCCTGATGTGGAAACAGCCTGGAAATGATTCTAAACCCGGTAGTATATGGTATTAAAACTAAAGAGAAGATAGTGAAATTACTTCAGCTTTTCTCCATATCAAAAGGCTCAGTTAGTGCAGTAAAAGTCAACGTTCATTCTTCATTGTTCTGTTTGTTATACACTGAGTGTACAAAACATGAAGAACTTTCCTAATATTGATTAACACCCTTCCCTTTTGCCATCAAAACAGCCTCAATTCATCGGGGCATGGACTCTGCAAGGTGTCGAAAATGTTCCACAGGGATGCTGGTCCATGTTGACTCCAATGCCTCCCACAGTTGGCGAGATGTCCTTTGACTGGTGGACCCTCAGTGAAACACACAGGAAACTGTTGAGCGTGAAAAACCCAGCAGCCTCGCAGTTCATGGTACAAAATAAACTTAAAGAAAATAATACTCAAGTGTAAGTTAGAAACTATAGGGACATCAATATATATTAGAAACTATAGGGACGTCAATATATATTAGAAACTATAGGGACATCAATATATATTAGAAACCATAGGGACGTCAATATATATTAGAAACCATAGGGACATCAATATATATTACAAACCATAGGGACGTCAATATATATTAGAAACTATAGGGACGTCAATATACTGTATATTAGAAACCATAGGGACGTCAATATATATTAGAAACCATAGGGACATCAATATATATTTGAAACCATAGGGATGTCAATATATATTAGAAACCATAGGGACATCAATATATATTTGAAACCATAGGGATGTCAATATATATTAGAAACCATAGGGACGTCAATATACTGTATATTAGAAACAATAGAGACGTCAATATATATTAGAAACCATAGGGACATCAATATATATTAGAAACCATAGGGACATCAATATATATTAGAAACCATAGGGACATCAATATATATTAGAAACTATAGGGACGTCAATATACTGTATATTAGAAACCATAGGGACATCATTATATATTAGAAACCATAGGGACGTCAATATATATTAGAAACCATAGGGACATATATATATATATTAGAAACCATAGGGACATCAATATATATTAGAAACTATAGGGACATCAATATATATTAGAAACCATAGGGACGTCAATATATATTAGAAACCATAGGGACGTCAATATATATTAGAAACCATAGGGACGTCAATATATATTAGAAACCATAGGGACGTCAATATATATTAGAAACCATAGGGACGTCAATATATATTAGAAACCATAGGGACGTCAATATATATTAGAAACCATAGGGACATCAATATATATTAGAAACCATAGGGACGTCAATATATATTAGAAACCATAGGGACGTCAATATATATTAGAAACAATAGAGACGTCAATATATAATATAAACAATAGGGACGTCAATATATATTAGAAACAATAGGGACGTCAATATATATTAGAAACTATAGGGACGTCAATATATATTAGAAACTATAGGGACGTCAATATATATTAGAAACTATAGGGACGTCAATATATAATATAAACAATAGGGACGTCAATATATATTAGAAACAATAGGGACGTCAATATATATTAGAAACTATAGGGACGTCAATATATAATATAAACAATAGGGACGTCAATATATATTAGAAACTATAGGGACGTCAATATATATTAGAAACTATA
>NW_025753170.1:0-11188 GCF_021184085.1 Oncorhynchus gorbuscha
TAGGTTTATACCAGGGCTCTACAACCCTGTTCCTGTTTTGGAGATCTATCTACCCTCCTGTAGGTTTATACCAGGGCTCTACAACCCTGTTCTGCAGATCTACCTACCCTCCTGTAGGTTTATACCAGGGCTCTACAACCCTGTTCCTGTTCTGGAGATCTATCTACCCTCCTGTAGGTTTATACCAGGGCTCTACAACCCTGTTCTGGAGATCTACCTACCCTCCTGTAGGTTTATACCAGGGCTCTACAACCCTGTTCCTGTTCTGGAGATCTATCTACCCTCCTGTAGGTTTATACCAGGGCTCTACAACCCTGTTCCTGTTCTGGAGATCTATCTACCCTCCTGTAGGTTTACACCAGGGCTCTACAACCCTGTTCTGGAGATCTACTTACCCTCCTGTAGGTTTATACCAGGGCTCTACAACCCTGTTCCTGTTTTGGAGATCTATCTACCCTCCTGTAGGTTTATACCAGGGCTCTACAACCCTGTTCTGGAGATCTATCTACCCTCTTGTAGGTTTATACCAGGGCTCTACAACCCTGTTCCTGTACTGGAGATCTACCTACCCTCCTTATTCTGTTTCACATTGAGTGGGCAATAGCTCCAGGAACAGGGTTGGAGATAAAACCTACAGGAGGGTAGCTCTCCAGGAACAGGGTTGGAGTTAAAACCTACAGGACTGTAGCTCTCCAGGAACAGGGTTGGAGTGTAAACCTACAGGACTGTAGCTCTCCAGGAACAGGGTTGGAGTTAAAACCTACAGGACTGTAGCTCTCCAGGAACAGGGTTAGGTGTAAACCTACAGGACTGTAGCTCTCCAGGAACAGGGTTGGAGTGTAAACCTACAGGACTGTAGCTCTCCAGGAACAGGGTTGGAGTTAAAACCAACAGACGGGTAGCTCCCGAGGAACAGGGTTGGAGTGTAAACCTACAGGAGGGTAGCTCCCCAGGAACAGGGTTGGATTTAAAACCTACAGGAGGGTAGCTCTCCAGGAACAGGGTAAGAGAGCCCTGTGTAAACCTACAGGAGGGTAGCTCTACAGGAACAGGGTTGGAGTTAAAACCTACAGGAGGGTATCTCTTCAGGAACAGGGTTGGAGTTAAAACCTACAGGAGGGTAGCTCTTCAGGAACAGGGTTGGAGTTAAAACCTACAGGAGGGTATCTCTTCAGGAACAGGGTTGGAGTGTAAACCTGCAGGAGGGTAGCTCTCCAGGAACAGGGTTGGAGTTCTAACCTACAGGAGGGTAGCTCTCCAGGAACAGGGTTGGAGTTAAAACCTACAGGAGGGTGTCTCTCCAGGAACAGGGTTGGAGTTAAAACCTACAGGAAGGTGTCTCTCTAGGAACAGGGTTGGAGTTAAAACCTTACAGGAGGGTGGTTCTCCAGGAACAGGGACACTCGTACACAATAGTAGCATGTACACATCTGTGTCATCATGTTGACCTCATGACCTCTGAATGACCCCTGTAACCCCTGCCATCTGACCCCTGTGTAGATAAGACAGGACCTGAAGGCCAATGGGATCCGAGTCTACCCTCAGACGGAGTACGACGAAGATCCAGAGGACAGGATACTCAACGACAAGATCAGGGTGAGACACACACACACACAGACACACACACACACACACACACACACACAGACACACACACACACACACACACAGACACACACACAGACACACACACACACACACACACACACACACACACACACACACACACACACACACACACACACACACACACACACACACACACACACACACACACACACACACACACACACAGCACACACACACACACACACACACACACACACACACACACACACACACACACACACACACACACACACACACACACACACACACACACACACACAGACACAGACACAGACACAGACACACACACACAGACACAGACACACACACAGACGCACATACAAGCATTCGTGCAGGAATTCACACGCAAACACACAAACATTCAACCATGTGCGCACGTATCCACACACACACCAGCGTGCGCGCATACGCTCACACACACACACACACACACACACACACACACACACACACACACACACACACACACACACACACACACACACACACATTTTACAAGTCACACTTGTAAGCAGTTTAGCAGCGATAGTCAAAGGCACTCACTGGCCAAAGCACATTACAGTATAGATCTAGGACCAGCGTTTGGTGTCAACTCCTCTCCTGGTCCTCTCCTGGTCCTCCTCTCCTGATACTCCTCTCCTGGTACTCCTCTCCTGGTCCTCCTCTCCTGGTCCTCCTCTCCTGGTCCTCTCCTGGTCCTCCTCTTCTGGTCCTCTCCTGATACTCCTCTCCTGGTCCTCCTCTCCTGGTCCTCCTCTCCTGGTCCTCCTCTCCTGGTCCTCCTCTTCTGGTCCTCTCCTGATACTCCTCTCCTGATACTCCTCTCCTGGTCCTCCTCTCCTGGTCCTCCTCTCCTGGTCCTCCTCTCCTGGTCCTCTTCTCCTGGTCCTCTTCTCCTGGTCCTCCTCTCCTGGTCCTCCTCTCCTGGTCCTCCTCTCCTGGTCCTCCTCTTCTGGTCCTCTCCTGATACTCCTCTCCTGGTCCTCCTCTCCTGGTCCTCCTCTCCTGGTCCTCCTCTCCTGGTCCTCCTCTCCTGGTCCTCCTCTCCTGGTACTCCTCTCCTGGTCCTCCTCTCCTGATACTCCTCTCCTGGTCCTCCTATCTTACCTTTCCCCTGTCTGGTCCTCTCCTGGTCCTCCTCTCCTGGTCCTCCTCTCCTGGTACTCCTCTCCTGGTATTCCTCTCACTGGTACTCCCTCTTACCTTTCCCCTGTCTGGTCCTCTCCTGGTCCTCCTCTCCTGGTCCACCTCTCCTGGTACTCCTGTCCCTGGGTACTCCTCTCCTGGTACTCCTCTCTTACCTTTCCCTGTCTGGTCCTCTCCTGGTATTCCTCTCCTGGTATTCCCTCTCTGGTATCCCCTTCTGCCTTTCCCTGTCTGGTCCTCTCCTGGTACTCCTCTTACCTTTCCCCTCTCCTGGTCCTCCCTGGTACTCCCCTTACCTTTCCCCTCTCTCCTGGTCCTCTCTGGTACTCCCCTCTTACCTTTCCCTGTCTGGTCCTCTCTGGTACTCCTCTCTTACCTTTCCCCTGTCTGGTCCTCTCCTGGTCCTCTCCTGGTACTTCTCTCTTACCTTCACCCTCTCCTGAGTACTCCTCTTACCTTCACCCTCTCCGGTACTCCTCTCTTACCTTTCCCTCTCCTGGTCCTCTCTGGTACTCCTCTCTTACCTTTCCCCTGTCTGGTCCTCTCTGGTCCTCTCTGGTACTTCTCTCTTACCTTCACCCTCTCCTGGTACTCCTCTTACCTTCACCCTCTCTGGTCCTCCTCTCTTACCTTTCCCCTCTCCTGGTCCTCTCCTGGTACTCCCCTCTCCCTTCCCCTCTCCTGGTCCTCTCTGGTACTCCCCTCTTACCTTTCCCTGTCTGGTCCTCTCCTGGGTACTCCTCTTACCTTTCCCTCTCCTGGTCCTCTCCTGGTACTCCTCTCCTGGTACTCCTCTCCTGGTATTCCTCTCCTGGTGCTCCCCTCTTACCTTTCCCCTCTCCTGGTCCTCTCCTGGTACTCCTCCTCTACCTTTCCCCTCTCTGGTCCTCCTCTCTTTACCTTTCCCTGTCTGGTCCTCTCCTGGGCCCTCCTCTTACCTTTCCCCTCTCCTGGTTCCTCTCCTGGTACTCCCCTCTTACCCCCTCTCCTGGTCTCTCTGGTACTCCCCTCTTACCTTTCCCCTCTCTGGTCCTCTCCTGGTCCTCTCCTGGTACTCCTCTCTTACCTTTCCCCTGTCTGGTCCTCTCCTGGTACTCCCCTCTTACCTTTCCCTCTCCTGGTCCTCTCCTGGTACTCCCCTCTTACCTTTCCCCTGTCTGGTCCTCTCCTGGTACTCCTCTCTTACCTTTCCCCTGTCTGGTCCTCTCTGGGTCCTCTCCTACCAGGTACTCCCCTCTTACCTTTCCCTCTGGTCCTCTCTGGTACTCCTCTCCTGGTACTCCTCTCCTGGTATTCCTCTCTGGTACTCCTCTTACCTTTCCCCTGTCTGGCCCTCTCTGGTACTCCCCTCTTACCTTTCCCCTCTCCTGGTCCTCTCTGGTACTCCCCTCTTACCTTTCCCTGTCTGGTCCTCTCCTGGTACTCCCTCTTACCTTCACCCTCTCCTTGTATTCTGTGTGCAGAAGCATTCCGTTGCGGTGGTGGGGACAGACAAGAACCAGGTAAACGGGAACAAGGTCCTGGGCAGGAAAACCAAATGGGGCATCATAGAGGGTGAGTGTGTTTACATTATCAATACATTATCATGGGGAGGTGTGTTTGCATTACTAGTAATAATATGCATAATGAGTAGTAGTAGTAATTATAATGTGTAATAAGTAGTAGTAGTAATAATAATATCAGCATAATGAGTAGTAGTAGTAGTAATTATAATATGTAATTAGTGTAGTAATAATATATATAATGAGTTAGTAGTAGTAATTATAATAATGTGCATAATAAGTAGTAGTAGTAATAATAATATGCATAATGAGTAGTAGTAGTAGTAAGTATAATATGCATAATGAGTAG
Organism: Oncorhynchus gorbuscha; assembly: GCF_021184085.1. Lineage (NCBI taxonomy): Eukaryota > Metazoa > Chordata > Actinopteri > Salmoniformes > Salmonidae > Oncorhynchus > Oncorhynchus gorbuscha. The sequence goes on from NW_025753170.1 coordinate 4,627, forward strand.
TGGTAATAATATGCATAATGAGTTAGTAGTAGTAATTATAATAATGTGCATAATAAGTAGTAGTAGTAATAATAATATGCATAATGATGTGTAAATAATAATATGCATAATGAGTAGTAGTAGTAATAATAATAATAAATATGCATATTAATTAGTAGTAATAATAATATGCATAATGAGTAGTAGTAATAATAATATGCATAATGAGTAGTAGTAAATAATAATATGTAATGGTGTGTCAATAATAATACTTATAATGAGTAGTAAGTAATAATAAATACGCATAATGAGTAGTAGTAATAATAATATGCATAAATAATTAGTAGTAATAAATAATATATAATGAGTAGTAATAATAATAATAATATGCATAATGGTATTAGTAATAATAATATACATAATGAGTAGTAATAGTAATAATAATATGCATAATGGTAGTAGTAATAATATGCAAATGAGTGAAATAGTAGTAATAATATGCATAATGAATTAGTAGTAATAATAATATACATATTTAGTAGTAAGTAATAATAATATACATAATGAGTAGTAGTAATAATAATATGCATTATGAGTAGTAGTAATAATAATATACATAATGAGTAGTAGTAGTAATAATAATATACATAATGAGTAGTAGTAGTAATAGTAATATACATAATGAGTAGTAGTAGTAGTATTATTAATATACATATTAATTAGTAGTAGTAATAATAATATACATAATGGTAAGTAATAAGTAAATAATAATATATATTAATTAGTAGTAATAATAATATACATAATGAGTAGTAATAGTAATAATAATATGCATAATGAGTAGTAGTAATAATAATATGCATAATGAGTAGTAGTAGTAATAATATGCATAATGAGTAGTAGTAATAATAATATACATAATGAGTAGTAGTAGTAATAATAATATGCATAATGAGTAGTAGTAATAATAATAATATGCATAATGAGTAGTAGTAGTAATAATATACATAATGAGTAGTATTAATAATAATATACATAATGAGTAGTAGTAATAATAATAATATACATAATGAGTAGTATTAATAATAATATGCATAATGAGTAGTAGTAATAATAATAATATACATAATGAGTAGTAGTAGTAATAATATGCATAATGAGTAGTAGTAATAATAATATACATAATGAGTAGTAGTAGTAATAATAATATGCATAATGAGTAGTAGTAGTAGTAATAATATGCATAATGAGTAGTAGTAGTAATATACATATGAGTAGTATTAATAGTAATAATGTGCATTATTAAATAAGAACTGGTTCTTAACTGACAGGCCAGGTTAAATAAAAAATCATATCCCAATACAGTTTCAATCTGGAGTCATGTGCTTCCTGCCCTCTGCGTTAGTAATGAGGAAGTTGCAGAGCAGGAAGCAGACACGTGTTGAGAGAGAGAGAGAGAGAGAGAGAGAGAGAGAGAGAGAGAGAGGAGAGAGAGAGAGAGGGAGAGAGAGAGAGAGAGAGAGAGGGAGGAGAGAGAGGAGAGAGGAGAGGAGAGAGGAGGAGGAGAGAGAGAGAGAGGAGGAAGGAGAGAGAGAGGAGAGAGAGAGAGGAGAGAGAGAGAGAGAGAGAGAGAGAGAGGGAGAAGAGAGAGAGAGAGAGAGAGAGAGAGAGAGAGGCAAAGGGCTGGTGTTCCATGGATGTGGTGCAGCTGATTTGAACCTGTTTTAATCAGTCTGTTCTATTCTGTATGTCCATAGTTGAAAACGTGGCACATTGTGAGTTTACCAACTTGAGAGATCTGCTGATTAGGTGAGTTCCAGTTACTGTACACCTGCCTGGTGGTCTAGAGGGTCAGGCCTCTGCCCTGGACGCGCATGCTGCCTGGGGTGGTCTGAGGTCAGGCTCTCTGCCTCTGGACATGCTGCCTGGGGTGGTCTAGAGGTCCCAGGCCTCTGCCTCTGGACCACATGCTGCCTGGGGTGGTCTAGAGGTCCAGGCCTCTGCCTGGACCACCCCAGGCAGCATGTGGTCTAGAGGTCAAGGCCTCTGCCTCTGGACCACACATGCTGCCTGGGGTGAGTCCTAGGAAGCTCTGCCTCTGGACCACATGCTGCCTGGGGTGGTCTAGAGGTCAGGCCTCTGCCTCTGGACCGCATGCTGCCTGGGGTGGTCTGAGGTCCAGGCCTCTGCCTGGACCGCATGCTGCCTGGGGTGGTCTAGAGGTCAGGCCTCTGCCTCTGGACCACATGCTGCCTGGGGTGGTCTAGAGGTGAGGCCTCTGCCTCTGGACCGCATGCTGCCTGGGGTGGTCTAGAGGTCAGGCCTCTGCCTCTGGACATGCTGCCTGGGGTGGTCTAGAGGTCAAGGCCCTCTGCCTCTGGACCACATGCTGCCTGGGGTGGTCTAGAGGTCCAAGGCCTCTGCCTCTGGACCACATGCTGCCTGGGGTGGTCTAGAGGTCCCAGGCCTCCATCATCTGTTGATCAGCTGTCTATTCTTCATCATCCATCATATCAGCTGTCTGTCCTTCATCATCCCCTTCATATCAGCCTCTGTCCTTCATCATATCATTCTGTCCTTCACTCCATATCAGCTGTCTTGTCCTTCATCATCCATCATATCAGCTGTCTGCCCTTCATCATATCAGCTGTTTGTCCTTCATCATATCAGCTGTCTGTCCTTCATCATCCATCATATCAGCTGTCTGTCCTTCATCATATCAGCTGTCTGTCCTTCATCATCCATCATATCAGCTGTCTATCCTTCATCATCCATCATATCAGCTGTCTGTCCTTCATCATATCAGCTGTCTGTCCTTCATCATCCTTCATATCAGCTGTCTATCCTTCATCATATCAGCTGTCTATCCTTCATCATCCTTCATATCAGCTGTCTGTCCTTCATCATCCTTCATATCAGCTGTCTGTCCTTCATCATATCAGCTGTCTGTCCTTCATCATCCCTTCACCTCAGCTGTCTATTCTTCATCATCCATCATATCAGCTGTCTACCCTTCATCATATCAGCTGTTTGTCCTTCATCATCCTTCATATCAGCTGTCTGTCCTTCATCATATCAGCTGTCTATCCTTCATCATCCATTATATCAGCTGTCTGTCCTTCATCATATCAGCTGTCTATCCTTCATCATCCATTATATCAGCTGTCTGTCCTTCATCATCCATCATATCAGCTGTCTGTCCTTCATCATCCATCATATCAGCTGTCTATCCTTCATCATCCACCATATCAGCTGTCTGTCCTTCATCATATCAGCTGTCTATCCTTCATCATCCATCATATCAGCTGTCTGTCCTTCATCATATCAGCTGTCTGTCCTTCATCATCCTTCATATCAGCTGTCTGTCCTTCATCATATCAGCTGTCTATCCTTCATCATCCATCATATCAGCTGTCTGTCCTTCATCATCCATCATATCAGCTGTCTGTCCTTCATCATATCAGCTGTCTATCCTTCATCATCCTTCATATCAGCTGTCTGTCCTTCATCATCCATCATATCAGCTGTCTATCCTTCATCATCCATCATATCAGCTGTCTGTCCTTCATCATATCAGCTGTCTGTCCTTCATCATCCTTCATATCAGCTGTCTGTCCTTCATCATATCAGCTGTCTATCCTTCATCATCCATCATATCAGCTGTCTGTCCTTCATCATATCAGCTGTCTGTCCTTCATCATCCTTCATATCAGCTGTCTGTCCTTCATCATATCAGCTGTCTATCCTTCATCATCCATCATATCAGCTGTCTGTCCTTCATCATATCAGCTGTCTGTCCTTCATCATCCTTCATATCAGCTGTCTGTCCTTCATCATATCAGCTGTCTATCCTTCATCATCCATCATATCAGCTGTCTGTCCTTCATCATCCATCATATCAGCTGTCTGTCCTTCATCATATCAGCTGTCTATCCTTCATCATCCATCATATCAGCTGTCTGTCCTTCATCATATCAGCTGTCTATCCTTCATCATCCATCATATCAGCTGTCTATCCTTCATCATCCATCATATCAGCTGTCTGTCCTTCATCATATCAGCTGTCTATCCTTCATCATCCATCATATCAGCTGTCTATCCTTCATCATCCATCATATCAGCTGTCTGTCCTTCATCATCCATCATATCAGCTGTCTGTCCTTCATCATATCAGCTGTCTATCCTTCATCATCCATCATATCAGCTGTCTGTCCTTCATCATCCTTCATATCAGCTGTCTGTCCTTCATCATATCAGCTGTCTGTCCTTCATCATATCAGCTGTCTATCCTTCATCATCCTTCATATCAGCTGTCTGTCCTTCATCATCCTTCATATCAGCTGTCTATTCTTCATCATCCATCATATCAGCTGTCTGTCCTTCATCATCCATCATATCAGCTGTCTGTCCTTCATCATCCATCATATCAGCTGTCTGTCCTTCATCATCCTTCATATCAGCTGTCTGTCCTTCATCATCCATCATATCAGCTGTCTGTCCTTCATCATCCATCATATCAGCTGTCTGTCCTTCATCATATCAGCTGTCTATCCTTCATCATCCTTCATATCAGCTGTCTGTCCTTCATCATCCTTCATATCAGCTGTCTGTCCTTCATCATCCATCATATCAGCTGTCTGTCCTTCATCATCCATCATATCAGCTGTCTGTCCTTCATCATCCATCATATCAGCTGTCTGTCCTTCATCATCCATCATATCAGCTGTCTGTCCTTCATCATATCAGCTGTCTGTCCTTCATCATCCTTCATATCAGCTGTCTGTCCTTCATCATCCATCATATCAGCTGTCTATCCTTCATCATATCAGCTGTCTATCCTTCATCATATCAGCTGTCTGTCCTTCATCATCCATCATATCAGCTGTCTATCCTTCATCATATCAGCTGTCTGTCCTTCATCATATCAGCTGTCTATCCTTCATCATATCAGCTGTCTGTCCTTCATCATCCATCATATCAGCTGTCTATCCTTCATCATCCTTCATATCAGCTGTCTATCCTTCATCATATCAGCTGTCTATCCTTCATCATATCAGCTGTCTATCCTTCATCATATCAGCTGTCTATCCTTCATCATATCAGCTGTCTATCCTTCATCATATCAGCTGTCTATTCTTCATCATATCAGCTGTCTATCCTTCATCATATCAGCTGTCTATCCTTCATCATATCAGCTGTCTGTCCTTCATCATATCAGCTGTCTATTCTTCATCATCCATCATATCAGCTGTCTATCCTTCATCATATCAGCTGTCTGTCCTTCATCATCCATCATATCAGCTGTCTATCCTTCATCATCCATATCAGCTGTCTATCCTTCATCATATCAGCTGTCTATCCTTCATCATATCAGCTGTCTATCCTTCATCATCCTTCATATCAGATGTCTATCCTTCATCATATCAGCTGTCTATCCTTCATCATCCTTCATATCAGCTGTCTGTCCTTCATCATATCAGCTGTCTGTCCTTCATCATCCTTCATATCAGCTGTCTGTCCTTAATCATCTGTTGTTCAGCTGTCTATCTGCCCTGATGCTGTTTGTGTTTTTGTCTACAACATTATATATTTGAACCTATTTACATAAATAAACATGCAAATAAATTAATGTTTTTGCGTTTGTCTGTGTTTCCTGAAAGGTCCCACCTGCAGGACCTGAAGGACGTGACCCACAACATCCACTATGAGACATTCCGCGTCAGGAGGCTGAACGAGAGTAACCTGACCGTCCACGGTCTGGCCCTGTCCTGCTTTCCAATGGAGAACGGGACCCACGGAACCAATGGAACCAATGGAGCCTCGGACAGGAGCGAATCAGAGAGCCACCTCTGAGGGGGATCACAGAGTGCGTCGCACACAGCAGCAGCTCCAGCTTCCTGCTCACAGCTTCCTGTTTCCTGTTTTGACTGCAAAATTGTTGGTCGACTGTTTCCCCCAATCGGAACACGAGAAAGAGAGCGAAAGAAAGAAAGAGGAACTTTTTTTTTTAAACAAAGGAGAGATGTTTTCGGTGGCCACCACACCTTGGATTTTGAACATTTTATTGAGTTTTACTAAAGACATTATTGATAAGAAATGCATTTAAACTTCATATATGAATATATTTTCTCAGAATGAGTTTATATGTCCTGGAAGCAGGGTCACACAGGGCTGGAAGAGCAGAGATACATGGAGAGAGAAAAACAGAGGGGGAGAGTGAGGGATGGAGAGGGGGAGAGTGAGGGATGGAGAGGAGAAGAGTGAGGGATGGAGAGGGGGGAGAGTGGGGGATGGAGAGAGGGGAGAGTGAGGGATGGAGAGGGAAGAGTGAGGGATGGAGAGGGGGAGAGTGAGGGATGGAGAGGGGAGAGTGGAGGGATGGAGACGGGGAGAGTGAGGGATGGAGAGGGGAAGAGTGAGGGATGGAGAGGGGGAGAGTGAGGGATGGAGAGGGGGAGAGTGAGGGATGGAGAGGGGGAGAGTGAGGGATGGAGAGGGGGAGAGTGAGGGATGGAGAGGGGGAGAGTGAGGGATGGAGAGGGGGAGAGTGAGGGATGAAGAGGAGAAGAGTGAGGGATGCAGA
>NW_025753171.1:0-11188 GCF_021184085.1 Oncorhynchus gorbuscha
CAAATCAAAATCAAATTTATTTATATAGCCCTTCAGCCTCATTGGGCTTCATGAGCCAGAAGTAAGGGGTTTGGAATCAGCCTCATAGGGCTTCATGAGCCAGAAGTAGGGGGTTGAGGAATCAGCCTCATAGGGCTTCATGAGCCAGAAGTAGGGGGTTGAGGAATCAGACTCATAGGGCTTCATGAGCCAGAAGTAGGGGGTTGAGGAATCAGCCTCATAGGGCTTCATGAGCCAGAAGTAGGGGGTTGAGGAATCAGCCTCATAGGGCTTCATGAGCCAGAAGTAGGGGGTTGAGGAATCAGCCTCATAGGGCTTCGTGAGCCAGAAGTAGGGGGTTGAGGAATCAGCCTCATTGAGCTTCATGAGCCAGAAGTAGAGGAATCAGCCTCATAGTGCTTCATGAGCCAGAAGTAGGGGGTTGAGGAATCAGTCTCATAGGGCTTCATGAGCCAGAAGTAGGGGGTTGAGGAATCAGCCTCATAGGGCTTCATGAGCCAGAAGTAAGGGGTTTGGAATCAGCCTCATAGGGCTTCATGAGCCAGAAGTAAGGGGTTTGGAATCAGCCTCATAGGGCTTCATGAGCCAGAAGTAAGGGGTTTGGAATCAGCCTCAGAGGGCTTCATGACCCAGAAGTAGGGGGTTGAGGAATCAGTCTCATAGGGCTTCATGAGCCAGAAGTAGGGGGTTGAGGAATCAGCCTCATAGGGCTTCATGAGCCAGAAGTAAGGGGTTTGGAATCAGCCTCATAGGGCTTCATGAGCCAGAAGTAAGGGGTTTGGAATCAGCCTCATAGGGCTTCATGAGCCAGAAGTAAGGGGTTTGGAATCAGCCTCATAGGGCTTCATGAGCCAGAAGTAGGGGGTTGAGGAATCAGCCTCATAGGGCTTCATGAGCCAGAAGTAGGGAGGTTGAGGAATCAGTCTCATAGGGCTTCATGAGCCAGAAGTAGGGGGTTGAGGAATCAGCCTCATTGGGCTTCATGAGCCAGAAGTAGGGGGTTGAGGAATCAGCCTCATTGAGCTTCATGAGCCAGAAGTAGGGGGTTGAGGAATCAGCCTCATTGAGCTTCATGAGCCAGAAGTAGGGGGTTGAGGAATCAGCCTCATAGGTTCTTCATGAGCCAGAAGTAGGGGGTTAAGGAATCAGCCTCATAGGTTCTTTATGAGCCAGCAGTAGAGGAATCAGCCTCATAGGGCTTCATGAGCCACAAGTAGGGGGTTGAGGAATCAGCCTCATAGGGCTTCATGAGCCAGAACTAGAGGGTTGAGGAATCAGCCTCATAGGTTCTTCATGAGCCAGAAGTAGGGGGTTGAGGAATCAGCCTCATAGGTTCTTTATGAGCCAGCAGTAGAGGAATCAGCCTCATAGGGCTTCATGAGCCAGAAGTAGGGGGTTGAGGAATCAGCCTCATAGGGCTTCATGAGCCAGAAGTAGTGGGTTGAGGAATCAGCCTCATAGGGCTTCATGAGCCAGAAGTAGTGGGTTGAGGAATCAGCCTCATAGGGCTTCATGAGCCAGAAGTAGTGGGTTGAGGAATTAGCCTCATAGGGCTTCATGAGCCAGAAGTAGTGGGTTGAGGAATTAGCCTCATAGGGCTTCATGAGCCAGAAGTAAGGGGTTTGGAATCAGCCTCATAGGGCTTCATGAGCCAGAAGTAGGGGGTTGAGGAATCAGCCTCATTGGGCTTCATGAGCCAGAAGTAGGGAGGTTGAGGAATCAGCCTCATAGGGCTTCATGAGCCAGCAGTCGAGGAATCAGCCTCATAGGGCTTCATGAGCCAGAAGTAGGGGGTTGAGGAATCAGCCTCATAGGGCTTCGTGAGCCAGAAGTAGGGGGTTGAGGAATCAGCCTCATTGAGCTTCATGAGCCAGAAGTAGAGGAATCAGCCTCATAGTGCTTCATGAGCCAGAAGTAGGGGGTTGAGGAATCAGTCTCATAGGGCTTCATGAGCCAGAAGTAGGGGGTTGAGGAATCAGCCTCATAGGGCTTCATGAGCCAGAAGTAAGGGGTTTGGAATCAGCCTCATAGGGCTTCATGAGCCAGAAGTAAGGGGCTTGGAATCAGCCTCATAGGGCTTCATGAGCCAGAAGTAAGGGGTTTGGAATCAGGCCTCAGGGCTTCATGAGCCAGAAGTAAGGGTTTGGAATCAGCCTCATAGGGCTTCAAGAGCCAGAAGTAGGGGGCTGAGGAATCAGCCTCATAGGCTTCATGAGCCAGAAGTAGGGAGGTTGAGAATCAGTCTCATAGGGCTTCATGAGACAGAAGTAGGGGGGTTGAGGAATCAGCCTCATTGGGCTTCAATGAGCCAGAAGTAGGGGGTTGAGGAATCAGCCTCATTGAGCTCATGAGCCAGAAGTAGGGTGTTGAGGAATCAGCCTCATTGAGCTTCATGAGCCAGAAGTAGGGGGTTGAGGAATCAGCCTCATAGGTTCTTCATGAGCCAGAAGTAGGGGGTTAAGGAATCAGCCTTACAGGTTCTTTATGAGCCAGCAGTAGAGGAATCAGCCTCATAGGGCTTCATGAGCCAGAAGTAGGGGGTTGAGGAATCAGCCTCATAGGGCTTCATGAGCCAGAAGTAGTGGGTTGAGGAATCAGCCTCAAAGGTTCTTCATGAGCCAGAAGTAGGGGGTTGAGGCATAGGTTCTTTATGAGCCAGCAGTAGAGGAATCAGCCTCATAGGGCTTCATGAGCCACAAGTAGGGGGGTTGAGGAATCAGCCTCATAGGGCTTCATGAGCCAGAAGTAGTGGGCTGAGGAATCAGCCTCATAGGGCTTCATGAGCCAAAGTAGTGGGTTGAGGAATTAGCCTCATAGGGCTTCATGAGCCAGAAGTAGTGGGTTGAGGAATTAGCTGAGCCATAGGTTCTTCATGAGCCAGAAGTAGGGGCTGAGGAATCAGCCTCATAGGTTCTTCATGAGCCAGAAGTAGGGGGTTGAGGAATCAGCCTCATAGGTTCTTTATGAGCCAGCAGTAGAGGAATCAGCCTCATAGGGCTTCATGAGCCAGAAGTAGGGGGTTGAGGAATCAGCCTCATAGGGCTTCATGAGCCAGAAGTTGGGAGGTTGAGGAATCAGCCTCATAGGGCTTCATGAGCCAGAAGTAGGGGGTTGAGGAATCAGCCTCATTGGGCTTCATGAGCCAGAAGTAGGGGGTTGAGGAATCAGCCTCATTGAGCTTCATGAGCCAGAAGTAGGGGGTTGAGGAATCAGCCTCATTGAGCTTCATGAGCCAGAAGTAGGGGGTTGAGGAATCAGCCTCATAGGTTCTTCATGAGCCAGAAGTAGGGGGTTAAGGAATCAGCCTCATAGGTTCTTTATGAGCCAGCAGTAGAGGGAATCAGCCTCATAGGGCTTCATGAGCCACAAGTAGGGGGTTGAGGAATCAGCCTCATAGGGCTTCATGAGCCAGAAGTAGGGAGGTTGAGGAATCAGCCTCATAGGGCTTCATGAGCCAGAAGTAGTGGGTTGAGGAATCAGCCTCATAGGGCTTCATGAGCCAGAAGTAGTGGGTTGAGGAATTAGCCTCATAGGGCTTCATGAGCCAGACGTAGTGGGTTGAGGAATTAGCCTCATAGGGCTTCATGAGCCAGAAGTAAGGGGTTTGGAATCAGCCTCATAGGGTTTCATGAGCCAGAAGTAGGGGAGTGAGGAATCAGCCTCATTGGGCTTCATGAGCCAGAAGTAGAGGTTGAGAATCAGCCTCATAGGGCTTCATGAGCCAAGTCGAGGAATCAGCCTCATAGGGCTTCATGAGCCAGAAGTAGGGGTTGAGAATCAGCCTCATAGGGCTTTGAGGTAGGGGGTTGAGGAATCAGCCTCATTGGGCTTCATGAGCCAGAAGTAGAGGGCCTCATAGTGCTTCATGTAGGGGGTTGGAATCAGTCTCATAGGGCTTCATGAGCCAGAAGTAGGGGGTTGAGGAATCAGCCTCATAGGGCTTCAGGAGCCAGAAGTAAGGGAGTTTGGAATCAGCCTCATAGGGCTTCATGAGCCAGAAGAGGAATCAGCCTCATAGGGCTTCATGAGCCAGAAGTAAGGGTTTGAATCAGCCTCATAGGGTTGAGCCAGAAGTAAGGGGTTTGGAATCAGCCTCATAGGGCTTCATGAGCCAGAAGTAGGGGGTTGAGGAATCAGCCTCATGAGGCTTCATGAGCCAGAAGTAGGGAGGTTGAGGAATCAGTCTCATAGGGCTTCATGAGACAGAAGTAGGGGGTTGAGGAATCAGCCTCATTGGGCTTCATGAGCCAGAAGTAGGGGTTGAGGAATCAGCCTCATTGAGCTTCATGAGCCAGAAGTAGGGTGTTGAGGAATCAGCCTCATTGAGCTTCATGAGCCAGAAGTAGGGGGTTGAGGAATCAGCCTCATAGGTTCTTCATGTGAGCCAGAAGTAGGGGTTAAGGAATCAGCCTCATAGGTTCTTTATGAGCCAGCAGTAGAGGAATCAGCCTCATAGGGCTTCATGAGCCCAGAAGTAGGGGTTGAGGAATCAGCTCATAGGGCTTCATGAGCCAGAAGTAGTGGGTTGAGGAATCAGCCTCATAGGGCTTCATGAGCCAGAAGTAGTGGGTTGAGGAATCAGCCTCATAGGGCTTCATGAGCCAGAAGTAGTGGGTTGAGGAATTAGCCTCATAGGGCTTCATGAGCCAGAAGTAGTGGGTTGAGGAATTAGCCTCATAGGGCTTCATGAGCCAGAAGTAGGGGGTTGAGGAATCAGCCTCATAGGTTCTTCATGAGCCAGAAGTAGGGGGTTGAGAATCAGCCTCAGGTTCTTTATGAGCCAGCAGTAGAGGAATCAGCCTCATAGGGCTTCATGAGCCAGAAGTAGGGGGTTGAGGAATCAGCCTCATTGGGCTTCATGAGCCAGAGTTGGGAGGTTGAGGAATCAGCCTCATAGCTTCATGAGCCAGTAGGGGGTTGAGGAATCAGCCTCATTGGGCTTCATGAGCCAGAAGTAGGGGGTTGAGGAATCAGCCTCATTGAGCTTCATGAGCCAGAAGTAGGGGGTTGAGGAATCAGCCTCATTGAGCTTCATGAGCCAGAAGTAGGGGGTTGAGGAATCAGCCTCATAGGTTCTTCATGAGCCAGAAGTAGGGGGAGGAATCAGCCTCATAGGTTCTTTATGAGCCAGCAGTAGAGGAATCAGCCTCATAGGGCTTCATGAGCCACAAGTAGGGGTTGAGGAATCAGCCTCATAGGGCTTCATGAGCCAGAAGTAGGGAGGGAATCAGCCTCATTGGAATCAGCCTCATAGGGCTTCATGAGCCAGAAGTTGAGAAAGGAATCCCTCATAGGGCTTCATGAGCCAGAAGTAGTGGGTTGGAATCAGCCTCATAGGGCTTCATGAGCCAGAAGTAGGGGGTTGGAATCAGCCTCATAGGTTCTTCATGAGCCAGAAGTAAGGGGGTTCTTTATTGAGGAATCAGCCTCATAGGGCTTCATGAGCCAGAAGTAGGGTTGAGGAATCAGCCTCATAGGGCTTCATGAGCCAGAAGTAGGGGAGGTTGAGGAATCAGCCTCATAGGGCTTCATGAGCCAGAAGTAGGGGTTGAGGAATCAGCCTCATTGGGCTTCATGAGCCAGAAGTAGGGGTTGAGGAATCAGCCTCATTGAGCTTCATGAGCCAGAAGTAGGGGGTTGAGGAATCAGCCTCATTGAGCTTCATGAGCCAGAAGTAGGGGGTTGAGGAATCAGCCTCATAGGTTCTTCATGAGCCAGAAGTAGGGGTTAAGGAATCAGCCTCATAGGTTCTTTATGAGCCAGCAGTAGAGGAATCAGCCTCATAGGGCTTCATGAGCCACAAGTAGGGGGTTGAGGAATCAGCCTCATTGGCTTCATGAGCCAGAAGTAGTGGGTTGAGGAATCAGCATAGGGCTCATGAGCCAGAAGTAGTGGGTTGAGAATCAGCCTCATTGAGCTTCATGAGCCAGAAGTAGGGGTTGAGGAAATCAGCTCATGAGCCAGTGGGTTGAGGGCTTCATGAGCCAGAAGTAGGGGTTGAGGAATCAGCCTCATAGGGCTTCATGAGCCAGAAGTAGGGAGGTTGAGGAATCCAACCTCATAGGGCTTCATGAGCCAGAAGTAGGGGTTGAGGAATCAGCCTCATAGGGCTTCGTGAGCCAGAAGTAGGGGGTTGAGGAATCAGCCTCATTGAGCTTCATGAGCCAGAAGTAGAGGAATCAGCCTCATAGTGCTTCATGAGCCAGAAGTAGGGGGTTGAGGAATCAGTCTCATAGGGCTTCATGAGCCAGAAGTAGGGGGTTGAGGAATCAGCCTCATAGGGCTTCATGAGCCAGAAGTAAGGGGTTTGGAATCAGCCTCATAGGGCTTCATGAGCCAGAAGTAAGGGGTTTGGAATCAGCCTCATAGGGCTTCATGAGCCAGAAGTAAGGGGTTTGGAATCAGCCTCATAGGGCTTCATGAGCCAGAAGTAAGGGGTTTGGAATCAGCCTCATAGGGCTTCATGAGCCAGAAGTAGGGGGTTGAGGAATCAGCCTCATAGGGCTTCATGAGCCAGAAGTAGGGAGGTTGAGGAATCAGTCTCATAGGGCTTCATGAGACAGAAGTAGGGGGTTGAGGAATCAGCCTCATTGGGCTTCATGAGCCAGAAGTAGGGGGTTGAGGAATCAGCCTCATTGAGCTTCATGAGCCAGAAGTAGGGTGTTGAGGAATCAGCCTCATTGAGCTTCATGAGCCAGAAGTAGGGGGTTGAGGAATCAGCCTCATAGGTTCTTCATGAGCCAGAAGTAGGGGGTTAAGGAATCAGCCTCATAGGTTCTTTATGAGCCAGCAGTAGAGGAATCAGCCTCATAGGGCTTCATGAGCCAGAAGTAGGGGGTTGAGGAATCAGCCTCATAGGGCTTCATGAGCCAGAAGTAGTGGGTTGAGGAATCAGCCTCATAGGGCTTCATGAGCCAGAAGTAGTGGGTTGAGGAATCAGCCTCATAGGGCTTCATGAGCCAGAAGTAGTGGGTTGAGGAATTAGCCTCATAGGGCTTCATGAGCCAGAAGTAGTGGGTTGAGGAATTAGCCTCATAGGGCTTCATGAGCCAGAAGTAGGGGGTTGAGGAATCAGCCTCATAGGTTCTTCATGAGCCAGAAGTAGGGGGTTGAGGAATCAGCCTCATAGGTTCTTTATGAGCCAGCAGTAGAGGAATCAGCCTCATAGGGCTTCATGAGCCAGAAGTAGGGGGTTGAGGAATCAGCCTCATAGGGCTTCATGAGCCAGAAGTTGGGAGGTTGAGGAATCAGCCTCATAGGGCTTCATGAGCCAGAAGTAGGGGGTTGAGGAATCAGCCTCATTGGGCTTCATGAGCCAGAAGTAGGGGGTTGAGGAATCAGCCTCATTGAGCTTCATGAGCCAGAAGTAGGGGGTTGAGGAATCAGCCTCATTGAGCTTCATGAGCCAGAAGTAGGGGGTTGAGGAATCAGCCTCATAGGTTCTTCATGAGCCAGAAGTAGGGGGTTAAGGAATCAGCCTCATAGGTTCTTTATGAGCCAGCAGTAGAGGAATCAGCCTCATAGGGCTTCATGAGCCACAAGTAGGGGGTTGAGGAATCAGCCTCATAGGGCTTCATGAGCCAGAAGTAGGGAGGTTGAGGAATCAGCCTCATAGGGCTTCATGAGCCAGAAGTAGTGGGTTGAGGAATTAGCCTCATAGGGCTTCATGAGCCAGAAGTAGTGGGTTGAGGAATTAGCCTCATAGGGCTTCATGAGCCAGAAGTAGGGGGTTGAGGAATCAGCCTCATAGGTTCTTCATGAGCCAGAAGTAGGGGGTTGAGGAATCAGCCTCATAGGTTCTTTATGAGCCAGCAGTAGAGGAATCAGCCTCATAGGGCTTCATGAGCCAGAAGTAGGGGTTGAGGAATCAGCCTCATAGGGCTTCATGAGCCAGAAGTTGGGAGGTTGAGGAATCAGCCTCATAGGGCTTCATGAGCCAGAAGTAGGGGTTGAGGAATCAGCCTCATTGGGCTTCATGAGCCAGAAGTAGGGGTTGAGGAATCAGCCTCATTGAGCTTCATGAGCCAGAAGTAGGGGTTGAGGAATCAGCCTCATTGAGCTTCATGAGCCAGAAGTAGGGGGTTGAGGAATCAGCCTCATAGTGCTTCATGACCAGAAGTAGGGGGTTGAGGCATCAGCCTCATTGGGCTTCATGAGCCAGAAGTAGGGAGGTTGAGGAACCAGCCTCATAGGGCTTCATGAGCCAGAAGTAGGGGTTGAGGGAATCAGCCTCATTGAGCTTCATGAGCCAGAAGTAGGGGCTGAGGAATCAGCCTCATTGAGCTTCACGGCCAGAAGTAGTGGGTTGAGGAATTAGCCTCATAGGACTTCATGAGCCAGAAGTAGGGGTTGAGGAATCAGCCTCATAGGTTCTTTATGAGCCAGCAGTAGAGGAATCAGCCTCATAGGGCTTCATGAGCCAGAGTCTAGTTAGTACATGAGGAATCAGCCTCATAGCTTCATGAGCCAGAAGTAGTGGGTTGAGGAATTAGCCTCATAGGACTTCATGAGCCAGAAGTAGGGGGTTGAGGAATCAGCCTCATAGGTTCTTTATGAGCCAGCAGTAGAGGAATCAGCCTCATAGGGCTTCATGAGCCAGAAGTAGGGGGTTGAGGAATCAGCCTCATAGGGCTTCATGAGCCAGAAGTAGGGAGGTTGAGGAATCAGCCTCATAGGGCTTCATGAGCCAGAAGTAGGGGGTTGAGGAATCAGCCTCATTGGGCTTCATGAGCCAGAAGTAGGGGTTGAGGAATCAGCCTCATTGAGCTTCAAGAGCCAGAAGTAGGGGGTTGAGGAATCAGCCTCATTGGGCTTCATGAGCCAGAAGTAGGGGGTTGAGGAATCAGCCTCATTGAGCTTCATGAGCCAGAAGTAGTGGGTTGAGGAATTAGCCTCATAGGACTTCATGAGCCAGAAGTAGGGGGTTGAGGAATCAGCCTCATAGGTTCTTTATGAGCCAGCAGTAGAGGAATCAGCCTCATAGGGCTTCATGAGCCAGAAGTAGGGAGGTTGAGGAATCAGCCTCATAGGGCTTCATGAGCCAGAAGTAGGGGGTTGAGGAATCAGCCTCATTGAGCTTCATGAGCCAGAAGTAGTGGGTTGAGGAATTAGCCTCATATAACTTCATAAGCCAGAACTAGGGGGTTGAGGAATCAGCCTCATAGGTTCTTTATGAGCCAGCAGTAGAGGAATCAGCCTCATAGGGCTTCATGAGCCAGAAGTAGGGGGTTGAGGAATCAGCCTCATAGGGCTTCATGAGCCAGAAGTAGGGAGGTTGAGGAATCAGCCTCATAGGGCTTCATGAGCCAGAAGTAGGGAGGTTGAGGAATCAGCCTCATAGTGCTTCATGAGCCAGAAGTAGGGGTTGAGGCATCAGCCTCATTGGGCTTCATGAGCCAGAAGTAGGGAGGTTGAGGAACCAGCCTCATAGGGCTTCATGAGCCAGAAGTAGGGGGTTGAGGAATCAGCCTCATTGAGCTTCATGAGCCAGAAGTAGGGGGTTGAGGAATCAGCCTCATTGAGCTTCATGAGCCAGAAGTAGTGGGTTGAGGAATTAGCCTCATAGGACTTCATGAGCCAGAAGTAGGGGGTTGAGGAATCAGCCTCATAGGTTCTTTATGAGCCAGCAGTAGAGGAATCAGCCTCATAGGGCTTCATGAGCCAGAAGTAGGGGGTTGAGGAATCAGCCTCATAGGGCTTCATGAGCCAGAAGTAGGGAGGTTGAGGAATCAGCCTCATAGGGCTTCATGAGCCAGAAGTAGGGGGTTGAGGAATCAGCCTCATCGGGCTTCATGAGCCAGAAGTAGGGGGTTGAGGAATCAGCCTCATTGAGCTTCATGAGCCAGAAGTAGGGGGTTGAGGAATCAGCCTCATTGGGCTTCATGAGCCAGAAGTATGGGGTTGAGGAATCAGCCTCATAGGTTCTTTATGAGCCACCAGTAGAGGAATCAGCCTCATAGGGCTTCATGAGCCAGAAGTAGGGGGTTGAGGAATCAGCCTAATAGGGCTTCATGAGCCAGAAGTAGGGAGGTTGAGGAATCAGCCTCATAGGGCTTCATGAGCCAGAAGTAGGGGGTTGAGGAATCAGCCTCATTGGGCTTCATGAGCCAGAAGTAGGGGGTTGAGGAATCAGCCTCATTGGGCTTCATGAGCCAGAAGTAGGGAGGTTGAGGAATCAGCCTCATTGGGCTTCATGAGCCAGAAGTAGGCGGTTGAGGAATGGCTCACAGACTCCATTCAATATGTTTATTTAATTCGTTCATGTGGAACGACGACAGGTATATGGCTCACATAGGAAGGAACCAAAGGTTGAGTGCTTCTTGTAATTGGTAGGTTTGAAGGAAGGAGGAATGAGAGGAGGAAAAATGGAGAGAGAGAGAGAGAGAGAGAGAGAGAGAGAGAGAGAGAGAGAGAGAGAGAGAGAGAGAGAGAGAGAGAGAGAGAGAGAGAGAAAGAGAGAGAGAGAGACCAGGGGAGCTGTGGCCCTCAGAGAGAGAGAGAGAGAGAGAGAGAGAGAGAGAGAGAGAGAGAGAGAGAGAGAGAGAGAGAGAGAGAGAGAGAGAGAGAGAGAGAGAGAGAGAGAGAGAGAGAGAGAGAGAGAGAGAGAATGAGAGGGAGAGGGAGAAGGAGAGGGAGAGGGAGAAGGAGAAGGAGAGGGAGAAGGAGAAAGAGAGGGAGAGGAAGAGAGACAGAGAGACGCAGACCACTTCCTTTCAGGCTAGCCGTCTAGGCAGCATGGCTAATTGGGTACATTGCTTCCCGACATGTCCCAGATATGAGCTTAGCTAACCCAAGAAGAAATCGACGAGGTATTAAAAAGCAGTTAAAGGATACATTTACAATGAAACGAAATAGCTGATTAAATGGAACTCATGGAACGTGAAAGGGCTTAACCATCCTATCAAGGAACAATTAATTACATGGTGATGCTGTTTAGATAAATCCAGTGTGTTTAAAGAACATGTCTGTGAAGCCAATTGCGCAATTGAAAGAATACTTTATTAAAATGGGGGATTTGTATTTCTAGACTGTAACAACTAACACGGGTGTAAGGGTCTCCAGTTTCAGTGGAGTCGTAGTTCGACAGAGTATTATGCAGCTTGCAGAATAACAGCGTTGCCACGGAGAGAAAGAGAAAGGAAGTCAAAAACTGACTTGTAGTTATTACCTCACCTGGAACAACTGATGG
>NW_025753172.1:0-11187 GCF_021184085.1 Oncorhynchus gorbuscha
ATTACAAAACAATACATTATATAGCAATACATAGCAATACCTTACATAACAATACATTATATAGCAATACAATACATAGCAATACATAGCAATACATAGCAATACAATACATAGCAATACAATACATAGCAATACAATATATAGCAATACAATACATAGCAATACAATACATAGCAATACATAGCAATACATTGCATAACAATACATTATATAGCAATACATAGCAATACAATACATAGCAATACATAGCAATACATTGCATATCAATACATTACATTTACATGACATAGCAATACATTGCATAGCAATACAATACATAGCAATACACAGCAATACATAGCAATACATTACATAGCAATACATTACATATCAATACAATACATAGCAATACATTACCTATCAATACATAGCAAAACAATACATAGCAATACATTGCATAGCAATACAATACATAACAATACAATACATAACAATACATTGCATCGCAATATAATACATCGCAACATAATACATAGCAATACAATACATAGCAATACAATACATAGCAATACATAGCAATATAATACATAGCAATACAATACATAGCAATACATAGCAATATAATACATAGCAATACATAGCAATACATAGCAATATAATACATAGCAATACAATACATAGCAATATAATACATAGCAATACAATACATAGCAATACATTACATAGCAATACATTACATAGCAATACATTACATAGCAATACATAGCAATACAATACATAGCAATACAATACATTACATAGCAAAACATTACATAGCAATACATAGCAATACATTACATAGCAATACATTACATAGCAATGAATTACATAGCAATACAATACATAGCAATACATTACATAGCAATACATTACATAGCAATACATTACATAGCAATACATAGCAATACAATACATAGCAATACAATACATTACATAGCAATACAATACATAGCAATAAATCACATAGCAATACATTACATAGCAATACAATATCTAGCAATATAATACATAGCAATGAATTACATAGCAATACAATACCTAGCAATACAATACATAGCAATACTTTACATAGCAATACATTACATAGCAATACATTACATAGCAATACAATACATAGCAATACAATACATTACATAGCAATACAATACATAGCAATACATTACATAGCAATACATAACAATACAATACATAGCAATACAATACATAACAATACATTATATAGCAATACATAGCAATACAATACATAGCAATACAATACATAGCAATACAATACATTACATAGCAATACATTACATAGCAATACACAGCAATACAATACATAGCAATATAATACATTACATAGCAATACAATACATAGCAATACAATACATAGCAATACAATACATAGCAATACAATACATAGCAATACTTTACATAGCAATACATTACATAGCAATACATTACATAGCAATACAATACATAGCAATACAATACATTACATAGCAATACAATACATAGCAATACATTACATAGCAATACATAACAATACAATGCTAGCAATATAATACATTATATAGCAATAATGAATTACATAGCAATACAATACATAGCAATACAATACATTACATAGGAATACTTTACAATACACAGCAATACAATACATAGCAATATAATACATTACATAGCAATACAATACATAGCAATACAATACATTACAATACATAGCAATACAATACA
The DNA here is from genome assembly GCF_021184085.1 of Oncorhynchus gorbuscha. Classification (NCBI taxonomy): domain Eukaryota; kingdom Metazoa; phylum Chordata; class Actinopteri; order Salmoniformes; family Salmonidae; genus Oncorhynchus; species Oncorhynchus gorbuscha. The sequence goes on from NW_025753172.1 coordinate 1,735, forward strand.
TAGCAATACATTACATAGCAATACAGCAATACAATACAAGCAATACATTACATAGCAATACATTACATAGCAATACAATATAGCAATACATTACATAGCAATACATAACAATACAATACATAGCAATACAATACATAACAATACATTATATAGCAATACATAGCAATACAATACATAGCAATACAATACATAGCAATACAATACATTACATAGCAAATACATTACATAGCAATACACAGCAATACAATACATAGCAATATAATACATTACATAGCAATACAATACATAGCAATACAATACATAGCAATACATACATAGCAATACAATACATAGCAATACAATACATAGCAATACATAGCAATACAATACATAGCAATACATTACATAGCAATACAATACATTACATAGCAATACAATACATAGCAATACAATACATAGCAATACATAACAATACATTACATAGCAATACATTACATAACAATACAATATATAGCAATAAATTGCAATAGCAATACATTGCAATACAATACATAGCAATACATAGCAATACATTACAAAGCAATACATTACATAGCAATACACAGCAATACAAATACATAGCAATATAATACATTACATAGCAATACAATACATAGCAATACATAGCAATACATAGCAATACAATACATAGCAATACAATACATAGCAATACAATATATAATACAATACATAGCAATACAATACATAGCAATAAATCACATAGCAATACATTACATAGCAATACAATACATAGCAATACATTACATAGCAATGAATACATAACAATACAATACATAGCAATACAATACATAGCAATACATTATATAGCAATACATAGCAATACAATACATAGCAATACAATACATAGCAATACAATACATTACATAGCAATACATTACATAGCAATACACACAATAGCAATACATAACAATACAATACATAGCAATACAATACATAACAATACATTATATAGCAATACAATACAATACAATACATAGCAATACAATACATAGCAATACAATACATTACATAGCAATACATTACATAGCAATACAATACAATACATACATAGCAATATAATACATTACATAGCAATACATACATAGCAATACAATACATAGCAATACAATACATAGCAATACAATACATAGCAATACACATACAATACATTACATAGCAATACATTACATAGCAATACAATACATAGCAATACCTTACATAGCAATACAATACATACATTACATAGCAATACATAACAATACAATACATAGCAATACATAGCAATACATAGCAATACAATACATAGCAATACAATACATAGCAATACAATATATAGCAATACAATACATAGCAATACAATACATAGCAATACATAGCAATACATTGCATAACAATACATTATATAGCAATACATAGCAATACAATACATAGCAATACATAGCAATACATTGCATATCAATACATTACATTTACATGACATAGCAATACATTGCATAGCAATACAATACATAGCAATACACAGCAATACATAGCAATACATTACATATATTACATTACATATCAATACAATACATAGATACATAGCAATACAATACATAGCAATACGATTACATAGCAATACATTACATAGCAATACATTACATATCAATACATTACATATCAATACATTGCATATCAATACATTACATAGCAATACATTACATAGCAATAAAATACATAGCAATACATCATGCATAGCAATACAATACATAGCAATACATTACATAGCAATAAAATACATAGCAATACATTGCATAGCAATACAATACATAGCAATACATTACATAGCAATAAAATGCATAGCAATACATTGCATAGCAATACAATACATAGCAATACAATACATAGCAATACAATACATAGCAATACAACACATAGCTATACAATACATAGCAATACTTTACATAGAAATACATTACATAGCAATAAAATACATATCAATACATGACATAGCAATACATTACATAGCAATACAATACATAGCAATACATTACATAGCAATACATTACATAGCAATACATTACATAACAATACAATACATAGCAATACATTACAAAGCAATACACAGCAATACATTACATAGCAATACAATACATATCAATACAGTACATGGCAATGCATTACATATCAATACATTGCATAGCAATACATTACCTAGCATTACATAGCAATACAATACAATACATAGCAATATAATACATAGCAATACAATACATAGCAATACATTACATAGCAATATAATACATCGCAATATAATACATAGCAATACAATACATAGCAATACAATACATAGCAATACATTACATAGCAATACACTACATAGCAATACACTACATAGCAATACACTACATAGCAATACACTACATAGCAATACAATACATAGCAATACATTACATAGCAACACAATACATAGCAATACAATACATAGCAATACAATACATAGCAATACATTACATTGCAATACATAGCAATACAATACATAGCAATACATAGCAATACATTACATATCAATACAATACATAGCAATACATTACATAGCAATACACAGCAATACAATACATAGCAATACACAGCAATACATAGCAATACATTGCATAGCAATACATTGCATAGCAATACATTGCATAGCAATACATTACATAGCAATACACTATATAGCAATACAATACATAGCAATACATTACATAGCAATACACTATATAGCAATACAATACATTACATATCAATACATAGCAATACAATACAATACAATACATAGCAATACATTACATAGCAATATATTACATATCAATACAATACATTACATATCAATACAATACATAACAATACAATACATAGCAATACAATACATAGCAATACATAGCAATACATTGCATAACAATACATTATATAGCAATACATAGCAATACATAGCAATACATTACATAGCAATACATTACATAGCAATACATAGCAATGCAATACATAGCAATACATAGCAATGCAATACATAGCAATACATAGCAATACATGACATAGCAATACACAGCAATACAATACATAGCAATACAATACATAGCAATACAATACATAGCAATACATTACATAGCAATACATTACATAGCAATACCTTACATAGCAATACAATACATAGCAATACAGTACATAGCAATACATTACATAGCAATACATTACATAGCAATACATTACATAGCAATACATAGCAATACATTACATAGCAATACATTACATAGCAATACATAGCAATACAATACATATCAATACATAGCAATACATTACATAGCAATACATTACATAGCAATACATTACATAGCAATACAATACATAGCAATACAATACATAGCAATACCTTACATAGCAATACCTTACATAGCAATACAATACAAAGCAATACAATACATAGCAATACATAGCAATACATTACATAGCAATACAATACATAGCAATACATTACATAGCAATACATTACATAGCAATACAATACATTACATAGCAATACAATACATAGCAATACAATACATAGCAATACAATACATAGCAATACAATACATAGCAATACAATACATAGCAATACAATACATAGCAATACAATACATTACATAGCAATACATTACATAGCAATACATTACATAGCAATACATTACATAGCAATACATTACATAGCAATACAATACATGGCAATACATAGCAATACATTACATAGCAATTCAATACATAGCAATACATAGCAATATAATATATAGCAATATAATATATAGTAATACATTACATAGCAATATATAGCAATACATTACATATCAATACATTACATATCAATACAATACATAGCAATACATAGCAATACATTAAAAAGCAAAACATTACATAGCAATACATAGCAATACATTACATAGCAATACATTACATAGCAATGAATTACATAGCAATACAATACATAGCAATACATTACATAGCAATACATTACATAGCAATACATTACATAGCAATACATAGCAATACAATACATAGCAATACAATACATTACATAGCAATACAATACATAGCAATAAATCACATAGCAATACATTACATAGCAATACAATATCTAGCAATATAATACATAGCAATGAATTACATAGCAATACAATACCTAGCAATACAATACATAGCAATACTTTACATAGCAATACATTACATAGCAATACATTACATAGCAATACAATACATAGCAATACAATACATTACATAGCAATACAATACATAGCAATACATTACATAGCAATACATAACAATACAATACATAGCAATACAATACATAACAATACATTATATAGCAATACATAGCAATACAATACATAGCAATACAATACATAGCAATACAATACATTACATAGCAATACATTACATAGCAATACACAGCAATACAATACATAGCAATATAATACATTACATAGCAATACAATACATAGCAATACAATACATAGCAATACAATACATAGCAATACAATACATAGCAATACAATACATAGCAATACATAGCAATACAATACATAGCAATACATTACATAAAGCAATACATTAGTATAGCAATACACATACATAGCAATACAATACATAGCAATACATAGCAATACATTACATAACAATACATTATATAGCAATACATAGCAATAAATAAAATATATAGCAAATGACATATAGTAATACATTACATAGCAATACAATACATAGCAATAAATTACAAAGCAATACATTGCAATACAATACATAGCAATACATAGCAATACATTACAAAACAATACATTATATAGCAATACATAGTAATACCTTACATAACAATACATTATATAGCAATACAATACATAGCAATACATAGCAATACATAGCAATACAATACATAGCAATACAATACATAGCAATACAATATATAGCAATACAATACATAGCAATACAATACATAGCAATACATAGCAATACATTGCATAACAATACATTATATAGCAATACATAGCAATACAATACATAGCAATACATAGCAATACATTGCATATCAATACATTACATTTACATGACATAGCAATACATTGCATAGCAATACAATACATAGCAATACACAGCAATACATAGCAATACATTACATAGCAATACATTACATATCAATACAATACATAGCAATACATTACCTATCAATACATAGCAAAACAATACATAGCAATACATTGCATAGCAATACAATACATAACAATACAATACATAACAATACATTGCATCGCAATATAATACATCGCAACATAATACATAGCAATACAATACATAGCAATACAATACATAGCAATACATAGCAATATAATACATAGCAATACAATACATAGCAATACATAGCAATATAATACATAGCAATACATAGCAATACATAGCAATATAATACATAGCAATACAATACATAGCAATATAATACATAGCAATACAATACATAGCAATACAATACATAGCAATACATTACGTAGCTATACATTACATCGCAATAAAATACATAGCAATACAATGCATAGCAATACATAGCAATATAATAAATAGCAATACGATACATAGCAATACATTACATAGACATTACATATCAATACATTACATATCAATACATAGCAATACATATCAATACATTACATAGCAATACAATACATAGCAATACATTACATAGCAATACAATACAATACAATACATAGCAATACATTACATAGCAATATATTACATATCAATACAATACATTACATATCAATACAATACATAGCAATACAATACATAGCAATACATTGCATCGCAATATAATACATCGCAATATAATACATAGCAATACAATACATAGCAATACAATACATAGCAATACATAGCAATATAATACATAGCAATACAATACATAGCAATACATAGCAATACATAGCAATATAATACATAGCAATACAATACATAGCAATATAATACATAGCAATACAATACATAGCAATACAATACATAGCAATACAATACATAGCAATACATAGCAATATAATAAATAGCAATACGATACATAGCAATACATTACATAGACATTACATATCAATACATTACATATCAATACATAATACAATACATATCAATACATTACATAGCAATACATTGCATATCAATACATTACATATCAATACATAGCAATACATTACATAGCAATTCATAACAATACAATACAATACAATACATAGCAATACATTACATAGCAATACAATACGTAGCAATACATTACATAGCAATACATAACAATACAATACATAGCAATACATTACATAGCAATACAATACATAGCAATACAATACATAGCAATACAATACATAGCAATAGCAATACATTACATAACAATACATTATATTACATAGCAATACAATACAATACATAGCAATACATTACATATCAATACGTAGTAATCATTACATAGCAATACATAAATAATAAAACATTACATAGCAATACATTACATATCAATACATTACATATCCAATACATTACATATCAATACAATACATATCAATACAATAGCAATACAATACATAGCAATACATTACAAAACAATACATTATATAGCAATACATAGCAAAACATTACATAGCAATACATTACATATCAATACATTACATATCAATACATTACATATCAATACATAGCAATACAATACAATACAATACATTGCAATACATTACAAAACAATACATTATATAGCAATACATAGCAATACATTACATAGCAATACATTACATAGCACAATACATAGCAATACAATACATAGCAATACATAGCAATACATTACATAGCAATACATTACATAGCAATACAATACATAGCAATAAATTGTATAGCAATACATTGCAATACAATACATAGCAATACATAGCAATACATTTACAAAACAATACATTATATAGCAATACATAGCAATACCTTACATAACAATACATTATATAGCAATACAATACAGCAATACATAGTACATATACAATACATAGCACACAATATATAGCAATACAATACATAGCACATACAATACATAGCAATACATAGCAATACATTGCATAACAATACATTATATAGCAATACATAGCAATACAATACATAAGCAATACATAGCAATACATTGCATATCAATACATTACATTTACATGACATAGCAATACATTGCATAGCAATACAATACATAGCAATACACAGCAATACATAGCAATACATTACATAGCAATACATTACATATCAATACAATACATAGCAATACATTACCTATCAATACATAGCAAAACAATACATAGCAATACATTGCATAGCAATACAATACATAACATACAATACATAACAATACATTGCACAATATAATACATAACAATACAATACATAGCAATACAATACATTACATAGCAATATAATACATAGCAATACAATACATAGCAATACATAGCAATATAATACATAGCAATACATAGCAATACATAGCAATATAATACATGTAATACAATACATAGCAATTATATAGCAATACATAGCAATACAATACAATACATAGCAATACATTACATAGCAATACAATACGTAGTAATACATTACATAGCACATAACACACAATACAATACAATACATAAAAGAATACATTTACATAGCAATACAATACATATAATACAATACATAGCAATACAATACATGACCAATACATTACATAGCAATACAATACATAGCAATACATTACATATCATTACATATCAATACATAGCAATACATAGCAATAAATACATTACTTACATAGCAATACATTTACAAATACATTTACATAGCAATACAATATACAATACATTACAATATCAATACATTACATAACAATACAATACATAGCAAATACATAACAATACATAATACAATACATAGCAATACATTTACAAAACAATACATTATTATATAGCAAATACATAGCAATACATTACATAGCAATACATTACATAGCAATACAATACATAGCAATACAATACATAGCAATACATTACATAGCAATACATTACATAGCAATACAACATAGCAATAAATTGCATAGCAATACATTGCACACACAATACATAGCAATACATAGCAATACATTACAAAACAATACATTATATAGCAATACATAGCAATACAATACATAGCAATACAATACATAGCAATACAATACATTACATAGCAATACATTACATAGCAATACACAGCAATACAATACATAGCAATATAATACATTACATAGCAATACAATACATAGCAATACAATACATAGCAATACAATACATAGCAATACAATACATAGCAATACAATACATAGCACATACAATACATAGCAATACATTACATAGCAATACATTACATAGCAATACAATACATAGCAATACATTACATAGCAATACATAACAATACAATACATAGCAATACAATACATAACAATACATTATATAGCAATACATAGCAATACAATACATAGCAATACAATACATAGCAATACAATACATTACATAGCAATACATTACATAGCAATACACAGCAATACAATACATAGCAATATAATACATTACATAGCAATACAATACATAGCAATACAATACATAGCAATACAATACATAGCAATACAATACATAGCAATACTTTACATAGCAATACATTACATAGCAATACATTACATAGCAATACAATACATAGCAATACAATACATTACATAGCAATACAATACATAGCAATACATTACATAGCAATACATAACAATACAATGCATAGCAATACAATACATAACAATACATTATATAGCAATACATAGCAATACAATACATAGCAATACAATACATAGCAATACAATACATTACATAGCAATACATTACATAGCAATACACAGCAATACAATACATAGCAATATAATACATTACATAGCAATACAATACATAGCAATACAATACATAGCAATACAATACATAGCAATACAATACATAGCAATACAATACATAGCAATACATAGCAATACAATACATAGCAATACATTACATAGCAATACATTACATAGCAATACAATACATAGCAATACATTACATAGCAATACATAACAATACAATACATAGCAATACAATACATAACAATACATTATATAGCAATACATAGCAATACAATACATAGCAATACAATACATAGCAATACAATACATTACATAGTAATACATTACATAGCAATACACAGCAATACAATACATAGCAATATAATAATACATAGCAATATAACAATAGCAATACAATACATAGCAATACAATACATAGCAATACAATACATAGCAATACAAACATGCAATACATACATAGCAATACATAGCAATACAATACATAGCAATACATAAGCAATACA
>NW_025753173.1:0-11187 GCF_021184085.1 Oncorhynchus gorbuscha
TGTCCCTGTGCTCCCATTCTATTCGTTTCCCTCTGCTGGTCTTATTAGGTTCTTTCCCTCTTCTATCCCTCTCTCTCCCCCCCTCCCTCTCTCACTCTCTCTCTCTCTCTTCTCTCTCTATCGTTCCGTTCCTGCTCCCAGCTGTTCCTATTCCCCTAATCATCATTTAGTCTTCCCACACCTGTTCCCGATCCTTTCCCCTGATTAGAGTCCCTATTTATTCCTTTGTGTTCCGTTCCTGTCCCTGTCGGTTCCTTGTTTAGTATTCACCATGCTGTGATTGTGCCCTGTCCTGTCCCTGTCCTGTCGTGTGTTTTTGCCTTCATCAGATGCTGCGTGTGAGCAGGTGTCTCTGTCAACTACGGCCTGCGCCTACCCGAGGCGACCTGCAGTCTGTGGCCGCTTCTCCTGTTATTCCCTCTACAGACTAGAGGATTTCTGTTATTCCCTGTTTGGACTTGAATAAACTCTGTTTCTGTTAAGTCGCTTTTGGGTCCTCTTTCACCTGCATGACAGAAGGAACCGACCAAGGAATGGACCCAGCGACTTCAGACGCTCGTTACACTGCCCGTCGAGATCCAAGGAGCCATGCTCGGCAGACACGAGCAGGAATTGTCTGCTGCTCGCCATGCCGTGGAGAACCTGGCCGCTCAGGTTTCCGACCTCTCTGGACAGTTCCAGAGTCTACGTCTCGTGCCACCTGTTACTTCCTGGCCTGCCGAGCCTCCAGAACCTAGGGTTAATAACCCACCTTGCTACTCCGGGCAGCCCACTGAGTGCCGCTCCTTTCTCACGCAGTGTGAGATTGTGTTCTCTCTCCAACCCAACACATACTCTAGAGAGAGAGCTCGGGTTGCTTACGTCATTTCACTCCTTACTGGCCGGGCTCGAGAATGGGGCACAGCTATCTGGGAGGCAAGGGCTGATTGCTCTAACAAGTTCCAGAACTTTAAAGAGGAGATGATTCGGGTTTTTGACCGTTCAGTTTTTGGTAGGGAGGCTTCTAGGGCCCTGGCTTCCTTATGCCAAGGTGAACGGTCCATAACGGATTATTCTATTGAGTTTCGCACTCTTGCTGCCTCTAGTGAGTGGAACGAGCCGGCGCTGCTCGCTCGTTTTCTGGAGGGACTCCACGCAGTGGTTAAGGATGAGATTCTCTCCGGGAGGTTCCTTCAGATGTGGACTCTTTGATTGCTCTCGCCATCCGCATAGAACGACGGGTAGATCTTCGTCACCGGGCTCGTGGAAGAGAGCTCGCATCAACGGTGTTTCCCTGCTCCGCATCGCAACCATCTCCTCCTCTGGCTTTGAGACTGAGCCCATGCAGCTGGGAGGGATTCGCATCTCGACTAAGGAGAGGGAACGGAGGATCACCAACCGCCTGTGCCTCTATTGCGGAGTTTGGACATTTTGTTAATTCATGTCCAGTAAGAGGCCAGAGCCCATCAGTAAGCGGAGGGCTACTGGTGAGCGCTACTACTCAGGTCTCTTCATCTAGATCTTGTACTACTATGTCGGTCCATCTACGCTGGACCGGTTCGGGTGCTACATGCAGTGCCTTGATTGACTCTGGGGCTGAGGGTTGTTTCATGGACGAAGCATGGGTTCGAAACATAACATTCCTTTCAGACCGTTAGACAAGCCTACGCCCATGTTTGCCTTAGATGGTAGTCATCTTCCCAGTATCAAATTTGAGACACTACCTTTAACTCTCACAGTATCTGGTAACCACAGTGAGACTATTTCTTTTTTGATTTTCCGTTCACCGTTTACACCTGTTGTTTTGGGTCATCCCTGGCTAGTATGTCATAATCCTTCTATTAATTGGTCTAGTAATTCTATCCTATCCTGGAACGTTTCTTGTCATGTGAAGTGTTTAATGTCTGCCATCCCTCCCGTTTCTTCTGTCCCTACTTCTCAGGAGGAACCTGGCGATTTGACAGGAGTGCCGGAGGAATATCATGATCTGCGCACGGTCTTCAGTCGGTCCCGAGCCAACTCCCTTCCTCCTCACCGGTCGTATGATTGTAGTATTGATCTCCTTCCGGGGACCACTCCTCCTCGAGGTAGACTATACTCTCTGTCGGCTCCCGAACGTAAGGCTCTCGAGGATTATTTGTCTGTGTCTCTTGACGCCGGTACCATAGTGCCTTCTTCTTCTCCGGCCGGGGCGGGGTTCTTTTTTGTTAAGAAGAAGGACGGTACTCTGCGCCCTGCGTGGATTATCGAGGGCTGAATGACATAACGGTTAAGAATCGTTATCCGCTTCCCCTTATGTCATCAGCCTTCGAGATTCTGCAGGGAGCCAGGTGCTTTACTAAGTTGGACCTTCGTAACGCTTACCATCTCGTGCGCATCAGAGAGGGGGACGAGTGGAAAACGGCGTTTAACACTCCGTTAGGGCATTTTGAGTACCGGGTTCTGCCGTTCGGTCTCGCCAATGCGCCAGCTGTTTTTCAGGCATTAGTTAATGATGTTCTGAGAGACATGCTGAACATTTTTGTTTTTGTCTATCTTGACGATATCCTGATTTTTTCTCCGTCACTCGAGATTCATGTTCAGCACGTTCGACGTGTTCTACAGCGCCTTTTAGAGAATTGTCTCTACGTAAAGGCTGAGAAGTGCTCTTTCATGTCTCCTCCGTTACTTTTCTCGGTTCCGTTATTTCCGCTGAAGGCATTCAGATGGATTCCGCTAAGGTCCAAGCTGTCAGTGATTGGCCCGTTCCAAGGTCACGTGTCGAGTTGCAGCGCTTTTTAGGTTTCGCTAATTTCTATCGGCGTTTCATTCGTAATTTCGGTCAAGTTGCTGCCCTCTCACAGCTCTTACTTCTGTCAAGACGTGTTTTAAGTGGTCCGGTTCCGCCCAGGGAGCTTTTGATCTTCTAAAAGAACGTTTTACGTCCGCTCCTATCCTCGTTACTCCTGACGTCACTAGACAATTCATTGTCGAGGTTGACGCTTCAGAGGTAGGCGTGGGAGCCATTCTATCCCAGCGCTTCCAGTCTGACGATAAGGTTCATCCTTGCGCTTATTTTTCTCATCGCCTGTCGCCATCTGAGCGCAACTATGATGTGGGTAACCGTGAACTGCTCGCCATCCGCTTAGCCCTAGGCGAATGGCGACAGTGGTTGGAGGGGGCGACGTTCCTTTTGTCGTTTGGACAGACCATAAGAACCTTGAGTACATCCGTTCTGCCAAACGACTTAATGCCCGTCAAGCTCGTTGGGCGTTGTTTTTCGCTCGTTTCGAGTTTGTGATTTCTTACCGTCCGGGTAGCAAGAACACCAAGCCTGATGCCTTATCCCGTCTGTTTAGTTCTTCTGTGGCTTCTACTGATCCCGAGGGGATTCTTCCTTATGGGCGTGTTGTCGGGTTAACAGTCTGGGGAATTGAAAAGACAGGTTAAGCAAGCACTCACGCACACTGCGTCGCCGCGCGCTTGTCCTAGTAACCTCCTTTTCGTTCCTGTTTCCACTCGTCTGGCTGTTCTTCAGTGGGCTCACTCTGCCAAGTTAGCTGGTCATCCCGGTGTTCGAGGCACTCTTGCGTCTATTCGCCAGCGCTTTTGGTGGCCGACTCAGGAGCGTGACACGCGCCGTTTCGTGGCTGCTTGTTCGGACTGCGCGCAGACTAAGTCGGGTAACTCCTCCTGCCGGTCGTCTCAGACCGCTCCCCATTCCTTCTCGACCATGGTCTCACATTGCCTTAGACTTCATTACCGGTCTGCCTTTGTCTGCGGGGAAGACTGTGATTCTTACGGTTGTCGATAGGTTCTCTAAGGCGGCACATTTCATTCCCTCGCTAAACTTCCTTCCGCTAAGGAGACGGCACAAATCATTATTGAGAATGTATTCAGAATTCATGGCCTCCCGTTAGACGCCGTTTCAGACAGAGGCCCGCAATTCACGTCACAGTTTTGGAGGGAGTTCTGTCGTTTGATTGGTGCGTCCGTCAGTCTCTCTTCCGGGTTTCATCCCCAGTCTAACGGTCAAGCAGAGAGGGCCAATCAGACGATTGGTCGCATACTACGCAGCCTTTCTTTCAGAAACCCTGCGTCTTGGGCAGAACAGCTCCCCTGGGCAGAATACGCTCACAATTCGCTTCCTTCGTCTGCTACCGGGTTATCTCCGTTTCAGAGTAGTCTGGGTTACCAGCCTCCTCTGTTCTCATCCCAGCTTGCCGAGTCCAGCGTTCCCTCCGCTCAAGCGTTTGTCCAACGTTGTGAGCGCACCTGGAGGAGGGTGAGGTCTGCACTTTGCCGTTACAGGGCACAGACGGTGAGAGCCGCCAATAAACGCAGGATTAAGAGTCCAAGGTATTGTTGCGGCCAGAGAGTGTGGCTTTCCACTCGCAACCTTCCTCTTACGACAGCTTCTCGTAAGTTGACTCCGCGGTTCATTGGTCCGTTCCGTGTCTCCCAGGTCGTCAATCCTGTCGCTGTGCGACTGCTTCTTCCGCGACATCTTCGTCGCGTCCATCCTGTCTTCCATGTCTCCTGTGTTAAGCCCTTTCTTCGCACCCCGTTCGTCTTCCCTCCCCCTCCCGTCCTTGTCGAGAGCGCACCTATTTACAAGGTACATAAGATCATGGACATGCGTTCTCGGGACGGGGTCACCAATACTTAGTGGATTGGGAGGGTTACGGTCCTGAGGAGAGGAGTTGGGTTCCGTCTCGGGACGTGCTGGACCGTTCACTCATCGATGATTTCCTCCGTTGCCGCCAGGATTCCTCCTCGAGTGCGCCAGGAGGCGCTCGGTGAGTGGGGGGTACTGTCATGTTTGTCATTTATTATCATGTCTTGTCCCTGTGCTCCCCATTCTATTCGTTTCCCTCTGCTGGTCTTATTTGGTTCTTTCCCTCTTTCTATCCCTCTCTCTCCCCCTCCCTCTCTCACTCTCTCGCTCTCTCTTCTCTCTATCGCTCCGTTCCTGCTCCCAGCTGTTCCTATTCCCCTAATCATCATTTAGTCTTCCCACACCTGTTCCCGATCCTTTCCCTGATTAGAGTCCCTATTTATTCCTTTGTGTTCCGTTCCTGTCCCGTCGGTTCCTTGTTTAGTATTCACCATGCTGTGATTGTGTTTCGCCCTGTCCTGTCGTGTTTTTGCCTTCATCAGATGCTGCGTGTGAGCAGGTGCTCTGTCAACTACGGCCTGCGCCTACCCGGCGACCTGCAGTCTGTGGCCGTGGATTCCAGCACTGTGCTATTTGCAATGTGGTTCATTGTTGCATGGACATCCAGCCATGCACAAATGTGTCCCATGGTAATGTAAAACATTCCTGGCCAGAAACTTTGGATGGCTGGGCAGTGATTCTGGTTCATCTCAAAGACTGTTAGGGCTTTAATTTCAGGGCAAGGTGTCTTTTGGTGATGGTCCTCACTGTTTAAACATATTGCAAATGGACAAGATTCCTCAGCAAGATCCATCCAGTCAATTAGATATCATTCTGAGACCAAAGTACCAATTGGGAAAAATTCAACTGAGTTTTGCTACAGTGGCAAGACAGGTGTCTGTAGTACAGCAATTCTAGCACATCTGCATAAATCCAGCAACAGTCAAAATAAAACACTGATGTCTTAAGTTCCAGGCAGAGGTCCAAACAGCCCGTGTGAAAGTGCCCTGAAGTAACAAAACTCGATCGGTTTCATGTAAAATGCAAAACCCTAATTGGTTTAAAACACTTTTTTCCATAAACACGGGGTCCTTTCACAGACTACGGGGAAAAGTATGGCTATCCTGACATTAATAACGTCTGTCTTTGGAGCAATGCAACAAGTCTTGCGACTCTGGGACATTTCTAAAATGTCGCCATTTTCCAGATACAAAAATGTTCCCATCAGTTGGTCATTGCAAATGTAGCTGTTTCTCGGTCCAAGAAACTGTCTAAGCCACGTAACTCACCACGCTAAACAATGTAAACCATTCAGAAGTTGTCTGAACTCTATCCGATCGGTTCTTTCAAAGTTCCAATAGCAAGGTTAATTAATGCAGGCAATGTATGTCTCTCGTAGCCCAATGGGTCACCTACTTCAAGCTGTATGTGTGTGTGATTTTTGTTTTCCATTTGAAATTCCCAGGGAAAATGATGTTTAAGTTTATGGTAGTTGCCTAATAACATAAATGATTTCGCAATTTTTTTTTTAACCCCTGCAGCCAAAATGCCAATTGCAGCTTCATTCAATTATTTGAGAAATCTTGGCACAGGTTGCAGTGTAATGATCATAGCTTCAAATCCTGGAACATTTCTGGGATATTCTGATTTACATGAAACATGAGACCAACAGCATGTTGTGGTTACACTTTGTTCAGTCTACAATTTCTCACTTCAACTAAAACTTTTAATAGGCCATTCCGGTTGGTTCAATTACCAACCATAGACCTTCATAGTGGTCAAATGGACTGTCAAGAGACAGGTTCATAGGCTTCATTTCTCAGATAGGCTTCAGTCTGAAAGGCCTGTGCAGGCAATGTAAACCCAGAGTTAGTCAATGTTTAAACTCTTTGATGTAAACATATTCCTTCTTTTAATCTACTTCAATTATGCTGCACTGTCAAGGTTATATCCCACAAATTGGGTCGGGAGGCCATCAAACAAGTTTGTTATTTTGTCAGAATTATAATTCTCAATACAGTTCTATCAGACCAAATGACAAATTACAAAAGAGACTGAAACAAATGATAAGAAATGCTGGAAGTCATCTCTACAAAAACTAAACGGGAATCCAATACTTCAAGCCTTTGATTTAGACATTTTGTTATTGCTGGTAATACTGTGATCTGCCCTAACAACATTTTCCTCCATCCTTGCATGAAGCAAATCATGTCTGACACTCAAGTACCCCTAAATCAAAAAACATCTGTTTTAGGAGAAATTTGCAAATTACAGTTCATGAGAAATTCACACATAAAGTTTACATATTTACATTTACATTTAAGTCATTTAGCAGACGCTCTTATCCAGAGCGACTTACAAATTGGTGCATTCACCTTATGACATCCAGTGGAACAGCCACTTTACAATAGTGCATCTACATATTTTAAGGGGGTGAGAAGGATTACTTTATCCTATCCTAAGTATTCCTTAAAGAGGTGGGGTTTCAGGTGTCTCCGGAAGGTGGTGATTGACTCCGCTGTCCTGGCGTCGTGAGGGAGTTTGTTCCACCATTGGGGAGCCAGAGCAGCGAACAGTTTTGACTGGGCTGAGCGGGAACTGTACTTCCTCAGTGGTAGGGAGAGCGAGCAGGCCAGAGGTGGATGAACGCAGTGCCCTTATTTGGGTGTAGGGCCTGATCAGAGCCTGGAGGTACTGAGGTGCCGTTCCCTCACAGCTCCGCAGGCAAGCACCATGGTCTTGTAGCGGATGCGAGCTTCAACTGGAAGCCAGTGGAGAGCGGAGGAGCGGGGTGACGTGAGAGAACTTGGGAAGGTTGAAAACTAGACGGGCTGCGGCGTTCTGGATGAGTTGTAGGGGTTTAATGGCACAGGCAGGGGAGCCCAGCCAACAGCGAGTTGCAGTAATCCAGACGGGAGATGACAAGTGCCTGGATTAGGACCTGCGCCGCTTCCTGTGTGAGGCAGGGTCGTACTCTGCGGATGTTGTAGAGCATGAACCTACAGGAACGGGCCACCGCCTTGATGTTAGTTGAGAACGACAGGGTGTTGTCCAGGATCACGCCAAGGTTCTTAGCGCTCTGGGAGGAGGACACAATGGAGTTGTCAACCGTGATGGCGAGATCATGGAACGGGCAGTCCTTCCCCGGGAGGAAGAGCAGCTCCGTCTTGCCGAAGTTCAGCTTGAGGTGGTGATCCGTCATCCACACTGATATGTCTGCCAGACATGCAGAGATGCGATTCGCCACCTGGTCATCAGAAGGGGGAAAGGAGAAGATTAATTGTGTGTCGTCTGCATAGCAATGATAGGAGAGACCATGTGAGGTTATGACAGAGCCAAGTGACTTGGTGTATAGCGAGAATAGGAGAGGGCCTAGAACAGAGCCCTGGGGGACACCAGTGGTGAGAGCGCATGGTGAGGAGACAGATTCTCGCCACGCCACCTGGTAGGAGCGACCTGTCAGGTAGGACGCAATCCAAGCGTGGGCCACGCCAGAGATGCCCAACTCGGAGAGGGTGGAGAGGAGGATCTGATGGTTCACAGTATCGAAGGCAGCCGATAGGTCTAGGAAGGATGAGAGCAGAGGAGAGAGAGTTAGCTTTAGCGGTGCGGAGCGCTCCGTGATACAGAGAAGAGCAGTCTCAGTTGAATGACTAGTCTTGAAACCTGACTGATTTGGATCAAGAAGGTCATTCTGAGAGAGATAGCGGGAGAGCTGACCAAGGACGGCACGTTCAAGAGTTTTGGAGAGAAAAGAAAGAAGGGATACTGGTCTGTAGTTGTTAACATCGGAGGATCGAGTGTAGGTTTTTTCAGAAGGGTGCAACTCTCGCTCTCTTGAAGACGGAAGGGACGTAGCCAGCGGTCAGGGATAAGTTGATGAGCGAGGTGAGGTAAGGGAGAAGGTCTCCGGAAATGGTCTGGAGAAGAGAGGAGGGGATAGGGTCAGCGGGCAGGTTGTTGGGCGGCCGGCCGTCACAAGACGCGAGATTTCATCTGGAGAGAGAGGGAGAAAGAGGTCAGAGCACAGGGTAGGGCAGTGTGAGCAGAACCAGCGGTGTCGTTTGACTTAGCAAACGAGGATCGGATGTCGTCGACCTTCTTTTCAAAATGGTTGACGAAGTCATCTGCAGAGAGGGAGGAGGGGGGAGGGGAGGAGGATTCAGGAGGGAGGAGAAGGTGGCAAAGAGCTTCCTAGGGTTAGAGGCAGATGCTTGGAATTTAGAGTGGTAGAAAGTGGCTTTAGCAGCAGAGACAGAGGAGGAAAATGTAGAGAGGAGGGAGTGAAAGGATGCCAGGTCCGCAGGGAGGCGAGTTTTCCTCCATTTCCGCTCGGCTGCCCGGGAGCCCTGTTCTGTGAGCTCGCAATGAGTCGTCAAGCCACGGAGCGGGAGGGGAGGACCGAGCCGGCCTGGAAGATAGGGGACATAGAGAGTCAAAGGATGCAGAAAAGGGAGGAGAGGAGGGGTTGAGGAGGCAGAATCAGGAGATAGGTTGGAGAAGGTTTGAGCAGAGGGAAGAGATGATAGGATGGAAGAGGAGAGAGTAGCGGGGGAGAGAGAGCGAAGGTTGGGACTACGCGATACCATCCGAGTAGGGGCAGTGTGGGAAGTGTTGGATGAGAGCGAGAGGGAAAAGGATACAAGGTAGTGGTCGGAGACTTGGAGGAGTTGCAATGAGGTTAGTGGAAAAACAGCATCTAGTAAAGATGAGGTCGAGCGTATTGCCTGCCTTGTGAGTAGGGGGGAAGGTGAGAGGGTGAGGTCAAAAAGAGGAGAGGAGTGGAAAGAAGGAGGCAGAGAGGAATGAGTCAAAGGTAGACGTGGGGAGGTTAAAGTCGCCCAGAACTGTGAGAGGTGAGCCATCCTCAGGAAAGGAGCTTATCAATGCATCAAGCTCATTGATGAACTCTCCGAGGGGACCTGGAGGGCGATAAATGATAAGGATGTTAAGCTTGAAAGGGCTGGTAACTGTGACAGCATGAAATTCAAGGAGGCGATAGACAGATGGGTAAGGGAGAAAGAGAGAATGACCACTTGGGAGAGATAAGGATCCCGATGCCACCACCCCGCTGACCAGAAGCTCTCGGGGTGTGCGAGAACACGTGGGCGGACGAAGAGAGAGCAGTAGGAGTAGCAGTGTTATCTGTGGTGATCCATGTTTCTGTCAGTGCCAGAAGTCGAGGACTGGAGGGAGGCATAGGCTGAGATGAACTCTGCCTTGTTGGCTGCAGATCGGCAGTTCCAGAGGCTACCGGAGACCTGAACTCCACGTGGGTCGGGCGCGCTGGGACCACCAGATTAGGAGTGGCAGCGGCCACGCGGTGTGGAGCGTTTGTATGGTCTGTGCAGAGAGGAGAGAACAGGGATAGACAGACACATAGTTGACAGGCTACAGAAGAGGCTACGCTAATGCAAGGAGATTGAATGACAAGTGGACTACACGTCTCAAATGTTCAGAAAGTTAAGCTTACGTAGCAAGAATCTTATTGACTAAAATGATTAAAATGATACAGTACTGCTGAAGTAGGCTAGCTGGCAGTGGCTGCGTTGTTGACTTTGTAGGCTAGCTGGCAGTGGCTGCGTTGTTGACACTACACTAATCAAGTTGTTCCGTTGAGTGTAATAGTTTCTACAGTGCTGCTATTCGGGGGCTAGCTGGCTAGCAGCAGTGTTGATTACGTTGCGTTGCGTTAAAAGAACGACAATAGCTTATAACCTAGAAAATTTAGACTACACAATTATCTTTGATACACAGACGGCTATGTAGCTAGCTATGTAGCTAGCTACGATCAAACAAATCAAACCGTTGTGCTGTAATGAAATGAAATGAAAAAATGTGATACTACCTGTGGAGCGAAGCGGAATGCGACGGGTTGTTGAGTGCGGAAGTTCTATTCAGTAGACGTTGGCTAGCTGTTGGCTAGCTAGCAGTGTCTCTACGTTAAGGACGACAAATAGCTGGCTAGCTAACCTCAGTAAATTAAGATAATCACCTAAGACTACACGCTCTAAACTACACAATTATCTTGGATACGAAGACAGCAAAGACAACTATGTAGCTAGCTAACACTACACTAATCAAGTCGTTCAGTTGAGTGTAATAGTTTTTACAGTGCTGCTATTCGGTAGACGGTGGACGTATGCTAGCTGGCTAGCTGCTGGGCAGATAGCAGTGTAGACTACTTAGGACGACGAAATACAAGTTGCAATAGAAGTGCTGACTGTTTCACTATGTTGTCCTCTTTCTTTTCCTTTTTCTTCTGTCCTTCTTTTGTCCTTATTTTGTCTTCCTTTCTTCTGTTAACTAGATATTTTTTGTTGTTATTCTTTGTAAGCTAGCTAGCTTCTTCCAGGAGAGTCCTAGCAACTGCTTAGGCAAGTAAACAATTCTGCTAGCAATTCAGTTAGCTAAGATAACTGTACAATTTTATGAAAAATAGTTAATTTTTCAAAAGCCTGTCTTTTTTGGTTTGTTCCTTTGTTTTGTCTTCTATTGAGTCTTGCAGTTTTTTCTCTTGATTTTGTTGATGTACTTCACTCTAAAAAACCATTTAAATCTCAATATATACA
>NW_025753174.1:0-11184 GCF_021184085.1 Oncorhynchus gorbuscha
ACACTGGGAGCAGTGGTAAGGCTTCTCTCCTGTGTGTATTCTCTCATGTTGTTTCAGCTCCACCAACTGGCTGAAACACTTTCCACATTGGGAGCAGTGGTAAGGCTTCTCTCCTGTGTGTATTCTCTCATGTTGTTTCAGCTCCACCGAACGGACGAAACACTTTCCACATTGGGAGCAGTGGTAAGGTTTCTCCCCTGTGTGTATTCTCTCGTGTTCTTTCAGGTGTCTTTCTGGTGAAAACTTTTCCACATTGGGAGCAGTGGTAAGGCTTCTCTCCTGTGTGTATTCTCTCATGTTGTTTCAGCTCCTCCGAACGGCCGAAACACTTTCCACATTGGGAGCAGCGGTAAGGCTTCTCTCCTGTGTGTGTTCTCTCATGCCGTTTCAGCTCCCATGAATGGTTGAAACACTTTCCACATTGGAAGCAGTGGTAAGGCTTCTCCCCTGTGTGTATTCTCTTATGTGTTTTCAGTTGTGCTTTCTGTTTAAAACTCTTTTCACAGTGGGAGCACTGGTGTCGTCTTGCTAGTTTGGACGTCCCTGGCTCTGGTTCCTCTGAGTCTGGTCTTTCTCCTGCCAAAGACAGTGTTATTTTTAAATAGAGACCCAAATTAAACCACATGATAAAAAAACCTTGCTACGAGGGTAAATCCTAAATCAGATCTCTCAATAACCTGAGGCCAGTTTGAACAATCTTAGTGTGATTTTAAAACAAATGTAGAGCTTCCTGGTAATTACTGCTATGTTTACATTACTTATTTTATACATCCTGTTTTACAAGTCAGAACACAAAAAACTAGACAGTTCTAGGACACTGAAGACACAGACGTCACTGGATTCGAATTGAACAGGTGGTTCTAAATATATAACTTTCATAGCTGTATGATACAGAATGCGACCTACACACTTCCTTAAACATAAAATAACTAAAGAAGTAATTTTGTGTGGAAGTCCAAAACTTGTTTTTACATCACAGATACAAAGCACATCAGTAACATCTCCCGTTGTTGAAAGGGTTCGACACATTGCTGTTTAAATGGACCAATTTCTTATTTAGACATTCACAGATTTTCAACATTTTGATTATCGCTGATGTCATATTTTGGGTAAATGTTCCTAAAACTGATAGTAACTACAAAAAACAAAAATATAAACGCAACATGTAAAATGTTGGATGTTTCACTGTTAGTCAACATTTATTCTTTGCCAAGATAATCCATCCACCTGACAGGTGAGGCATATCAAGAAGCTGATTGAACAGCTTGCTTATTACACAGATGCACCTTGTACTGGGGATAATAAAAGGCTACTCGAAAATGTGCAGTTTGTTCACACAACAATGCCACAGATCTCTGAGGAGCGGGCAATTGGCATGCTGACTGCAGGAATGTCCACTGGAGCTGTTGTCAGGGAATTTAATGTACAGTACCAGTCAAAAGTTTGGACTCACCTACTCATTCAAGGGATTTTCTTTATTTTTACTATTTTCTACATTGTAGAATAATAAAGACATCAAAATTATTAAAAAACACATGGAATCATGTAGTAACCACAAGTGTTAAATCAAAATATATATTTTATTCTTCAAAAGTTGCCACCCTTGCTTTCTCTCAACCAGCTTCACCTGGAATCCTTTTCCAACATTATTGTAGGCGTTCCCACATATGCTGAGAACTTGTAGGCCGCTTTCCCTTCACCTCTGCGATCCAACTCATCCCAAACCATCTTGATTTGGTTGAGGTTGGGGGATTGTGTAGGCCAGGTCATCTGATGCAGCACTCCATCACTCTCCTTCTTAGTCAAATAGCTCTTACACAGCCTGGTGGTGTGTTGGGTCATTGTCCTGTTGAAAATCAAATGACAGTGGGACTAAGCCCAAACCAGATGGGATGGCATATAGCTGTAGAATGGTGTGAAAGCCATGCTGGTTAAGTGTGACTTGAATAAATAAATCACTGACATTGTCAACAGCAAAGCACCCGCACACCATCACATCTCCTCCTCCATGCTTCACGGTGGGAACCACACATGCGGAGATAATCTGTTCATCTACTCCTCGTCTCACAAAGACATGACGCTCGGATCCAAAATCTCAAATTTGGACTCATCAGACCCAAGGACAGATATCCACCTGTCTAATGCCCATTGCTCGTGTTTCTTGGCCCAAGCAAGTCTCTTCTTCTTATTGGTGTCCTTTAGTAGTGGTTTCCTTGCAGCAATTCGACCATGAAGGCCTGATTCACGCAGTCTCCTCTGAACCGATGATGTTGAGATGTGTCTGTTGCTTGAACTTTGTGAAGCATTTATTTGGGCTGCAATTTATAAGTCTGGTAACTCTAATGAACTTATGTATCAGAAGTAACTCTGGGTCTTCCATTCTTGTGGTGGTCCTTAAAGTAATGATGGACTGTTGGTTCTCTTTGCTTATTTGAGCTGTTCTTGACATAATATGGACTTCGTCTTTAACCCAATAGGGCTATCTTCTGTATACCCCCTACCTTGTCACAACACAACTGATTGGCTCAAACACATTAAAACCTGTTATGGCACATTAACTCTTGAAACTTAGGGGCACCTTTAAGACTCCATAATGTTTCATCATTAGATGCTACAGTCCTCCTTTAAGACTCCATAATGCTTCAGCATTAGGTGCTACAGTCCTCCTTTAAGACTCCATAATGTTTCATCATTAGATGCTACAGTCCTCCTTTAAGACTACATAATGCTTCATCATTAGATGCTACAGTCCTCCTTTAAGACTCCATAATGTTTCATCATTAGGTGCTACAGTCCTCCTTTAAGACTCCATAATGTTTTATCATTAGATGCTACAGTCCTCCTTTAAGAATCCATAATGTTTCATGATTAGATGCTACAGTCCTCCTTTAAGACTCCATAATGCTTCATCATTAGATGCTACAGTCCTCCTTTAAGTCTCCATCATGTTTAGAAAGAGTAGCGCTTCCAGACACAATCTATTCTACTCTCATCCTTTCGGATTTAATAATATTTAATAATAAAAATAACAATGTTATAATAGGTAATAACTAACTTTAATAACTAGGGTTAATACCTGCCTGGTGCACCAACAAAATCTTCATATTTATCCCCCTCTAACAATCCTGCTACAGAATTAGCATAGTAGGCCATGTAACTTAAGGTGATCAGAAATATTTAGGACTAACTTATTCCTTGCCACCCATTCTGAAACTAACTGCAGCTCTATGTTAAATGTTGCAGTCATTTCAGTTGCTGTAGCTGACGTGTACAGTGTTGAGTCATCCGCATACATAGACCTTGTGAGGCCTGAGGGCACACACTTTCTCGTAGGCTTAAATTAAAGACAAGGCAAATAGGAATGGCAATATTGGCTGCTATTATCCTCAATTTTCCATCCACGTTGTCAGACACCAGTGACTTGTCATTGTAGATTTTATTTGCGCAAAATTTAATTGAAGATGCTCCACAGCTTTTTACAATCATTCTTCATGTATTTTATCTTTGTTTCATTGTGTACTATCTTCTTCTTATTCAGTTTAGTCAAATGATTTCTCAATTTGCAATAGTTTTGCCAATCAGTTATATAATAATTCCTCATCAATTCACGTGGATTTAACAGTTTTTACAGTCATTTTCTTAATGGGTGCTGCTTATTAGTAACTGTGATAAGCAGTTTCAAATAGAAAATATCTCAATTTGAGTTTAGTCACATATCTCAATTTGCAATAGGTGTCACGAATATTACCGAAGGCGGCTCCCCTCCCCGTTCGGGTGGCGCTCGGCGGTCGTCGTCGCCGGTCTACTAGCTGCCACCGATCCTTTTTCGTTTGGTTTTGTCTAATTGTTTTCACCTGTTCATTGTTTGGTTGTTTGGGTGGTAAGTTCGTTTCACCCACTTCTGTTTGTGTGGGCTTGTCTTCTGTTTGTGTGGGCTTGTCTTCTGTTTGTGTGGGCTTGTCTTCTGTTTGTGTGGGCTTGTCTCCTGTTTGTGTGGGCTTGTCTCCTGTTTGTGTGGGCTTGTCTCCTGTTTGTGTGGGCTTGTCTCCTGTTTGTGTGGGCTTGTCTCTGTTTGTGTGGGCTTGTCTGTTTGTGTGGGCTTGTCTCCTGTTTGTGTGGGCTTGTCTTCTGTTTGTGTGGGCTTGTCTCCTGTTTTGTGAGAGGTGTTCTGTCTTGTTGTTTTTTTTGTGGCTACTTCAGAGTTAAGGCCTTAATTAAATAAAGTGGAGTTTTTTTTTGGGCTTGTCGTTTGTCCAGATATTTAAGACTTAAATGGGTTTATTTACGCCCATGTTTGTGTGTTACCATTTTGTACCTTGTTTGGTTGGACATTAAAGTCGTGTTTTTCCCTGTATCCTCTGTCTCTGCGCCTTGACTCCACACCCATTCACTCATTGAGCGTTACAATAAATTTCATTCTTCATGTCATTTATCTTTGGTTCATAGTGTAGTTTCTTCTTTTATTCAGTTTAGTCAAATGATGTCTCAATTTGCAATACATTTGCCAATCAGTTATACAGCCAGACCTATTTGCCATCTCTTTTGCCTCCCTCTTCATCATACCATTTTTTAATTCCTCATCAATCCACGTGGATTTAACAGTTTTTACAGTCATTTTCTTAATGGGTGCTGCTTATTAGTAACTGGGATAAGCAGCTTCAAATGTGTCAAGGGCAGCGTCTGGTTGCTCATCATTACACACCACAGACCAACGGCACTGGTTACAGTTTGAAGCTTTCATTTGAGTGGGCAGCCTGATCACAGCTTTTCTTCAGTACTAGTTAATTAATGACCAAAGTCTTGAGTTTAGTTTGCCTGTTCTACAGTCTTGTAAAGATAGCCGCGTTGACTGGGACAGGCAATGTAACATTCATAATGTTTTAAGGAAAAGTTTTTGTAAAACAAGCACCTTATATCAGGTCATCTTGAAACTTTCTCTCCAAAGCTAACTGTCATCAAGGATTTATATGGTCAATTGGTTTCTCTCTTTTCATTGGCAGAATCCTTTTTCAGTGTTATGATATTCATAACATCCATATACACCAGTCTATCTTCCTGTCAACTAACAGAACTCTGCTGGTTGTCCTGGTAACAGATACCAGTCTATCTTCCTGTCAACTAAAAGAACTGCTGGTTGTCCTGGTAACAGATACCAGTCCATCTTCATGTCAACTAACAGAACTCTGCTGGTTGTCCTGGTAACAGATACCGGTGGGCAGATCTATTGTATTTGTTCAAACTAAACTACAGCACTTACTTTGATGTGTCAAATCTGATCCTTTCTTCTCTTCTCCTCCTCTCACAGTTCCACTCAGCCCCGTTGTTTTCCTGCAGTCCACCAGCAGCACAGACAACCTCTTCATACCCAGCAGTAAGGTGCTACCGGGAGAGGCACGGGACTAGGAGGCCTGTTCTACAGTCTTGGATAGGGACTCCATAATGTTTAGGGAGGATTAGGGCTCAAGGATTTATATGTCAATGTTGTCCTGTGTAACCATAAACAGAACTCTGACACAGACTTCCTGTCAACTGAATCATTATCTGGATGCTGATGTCACTGTTTGTCATAAAGTGCTTTACAGAAACCCAGCCCAGCCAGAGAGCTAGACCAGACCCAGAGAGGCGCTAGACCAGACCCAGAGGGAGGGCTAGCTAGAGGGGACACAGACCCAGATGGATGCTGAGTCACAGACCCAGAGAGAGAAAGCTGTATGCTAGACCAGACCAAGCTGTACCATCTGGTGTTCTGATCTGGAGAGACTCTTCTCTTCCTCGTCAGCATCAGGATGTTGTTGAGGCTCCCCAGAGGATCCACCATAGTCATGTCTCTCTCCTGTGTTAATGAGAACATCAAAATGAGTAGTAAACTTATAACCGTCTCAATAAAATCATAGGGTCTTACAAGAGGCATGAATATGTCCCTTTGATATTTTAAGTAGAAATTATGCTTCAATATTGAATTTTAAAAGCCTGTTATATTAGATGAGGGGAACTTTAATATAGACCACATGGAGAATTCAATACATCTAATTGAAAAGTCCCTAAAATATATGAACCAATTGCAGATCGACCCTTTAACAATTCCTACAGTACTGAACAACATATTCAAGTGTAGAACTTCAGTAGAATAACACTTTAAAACCGCACATTAGTTCAACAACGGCATAGTTTGTGTCCCTGTTGAAGACAGTACTCACTGGTGTTAATCTGATATTCTGTCTCTTCCTCTTTCACCCCCAAAACGTCTTCCTCCTTCACCTTTATTGAGATAGCATCATCTTCCTCTCTAAACGGTTCTTTCTCTTCTTTCACTATAACAGCCTCCTCTTCCTCCTTTTTCATTCTGAAAGATTCTTTCTCCATACAGCAGACACCCTCTTCTTTAGCAAGGGAGGAGTAGTTTAGTGAGCTCATGGTCAGGGATGTTAGCTAGCTAGCTAGCATTAGTGTCTAGCCTAGTGCTAGGCACAGTATCAATCTTTAACACGTTTGCAAATTGAACCAGTTGATACGTCAAACGAAACTTGTTTAAAACACTGAGGTTAGCTAATGTACATTAAAACAGCAGACCTCCTCTTCATTAGCAGGGGATGAGTAGTTTAGTGAGCTCATGGTCAGGGATGTTAGCTAGCTAGTTAGCATTAGCGAATAGCCTAGTGCTCGGCTCAGCATAAATCGTTGCAAATTAGGTTACAGTTAACCAGTTAATACGTCAACAGAACTGTGTTTAAAACACTGAGATTAGATAATGTACATTAAGATGGTCTAAAGCGTCAATCTTTCACTTTTATGTTGGCTAGCAAGCTACCGAGGTGGTCGAAAGAGTTGGCGCCTTGTTGTCCCTGAAGAAGCGTCCGTCCAGTCCATTATACGTCACGCAAGAAGAGACAACTGAAAGACGCTCATCGCCATCTGCTGGCTGGAGTGGGTAACGCAGTTTGGAAACAATAGTGACAACACTTTTTGTATTGGAAAGAACGTCATAATTATTTAATAATAAGCTGATACATTTTCTCTTCCAAATAATACGTTCCTGTACACAGACGTAGAAGCTCAATATGAAAATGTAGATGATTAATAAATACTTATATGAATAGGTAGTGTGTTGATATACATTTTCTCTGTTAATTTTTCACATTCTTTTTTATCTACATGTGACCATACTATTCCCTTAAAGCCACGCTCTATAAGATACAAATCATCCTGTAAACAACAGAACAAACGCATCACATGCAAATAGCACTTGATTATCTGTAGTGCTTTACACTGGGTAGACAAAACATTAAGAACAGCTGCTCCTTCCATGACTTAGAAAGACTAGGTGAATCCAGGCTAAAGCTATGATCCCTTACTGATGTCACTAGTTAAATCCACTTCAATCCGTGTAGATGAAGGGGGGAGACAGGTTAAATAAGGATTTTTAAGCCTTGAGACATGAGACATGGATTGTGCATGTGTGCCATTTAGAGAGTTAATGGGGAAGACAAAATATTTAAGTGACTTTGCACGGGGTATGGTAGTAGGTGCCAGGTGCACCAGTTTGTGTCAAGAACTGCAACGCTGCTGGGTTTTTCAGCTCAACAGTTTCCCATGTGTACCAAGAGTGGTACCACCCAAACAGTGGTGGTTTGTGCCGTTTAAGATGAGGCAGGACGATTTGTTTTTCCATGAGCATGGCCTTAATTCTATTACAGCATATTGGACGACTGTCATTCATATTTCCTTGGTCAGCTCTCCCGCTATCTCTCTCAGAATGACCTGCTTTATCCAAACCAGTCAGGTTTCAAGACTAGTCATTCAACTGAGACTGCTCTTCTCGTAGGTCACGGAGGCGCTCCGCACCGCTAAAGCTAACTCTCTCCTCTGCTCTCATCCTTCTGACCTATCGGCTGCCTTCGATACTGTGAACCATCAGATCCTCCTCTCCCACCCTCTCCGAGTTGGGCATCTCTGGCGCGGCCCACGCTTAAGATTGCGTCCTACCTGACAGGTCGCTCCTACCAGGTGGCGTGGCGAGAATCTGTCTCCTCACCACGCGCTCTCTCCTCTCACCTGGTGTCCCCAGGGCTCTGTTCTAGGCCCTCTCCCTATTCTGCTATACACCAAGTCACTTGGCTCTGTCATAACCTCACATGGTCTCTCCTATCATTGCTATGCAGAGACACACAATTAATCTTCTCCTTTCCCCTTCTGATGACCAGGTGGCGAATACGCATCTCTGCATGTCTGGCAGACATATCAGTGTGGATGACGGATCACCACCTCAAGCTGAACTTCGACAAGACGGAGCTGCTCTTCCTCCCGGGGAAGGACTGCCCCTTCCATGATCTCGCCATCACGGTTGACAACTCCATTGTGTCCTCCTCCCAGAGCGCTAAGAACCTTGGTGTGATCCTGGACAACACCCTGTCGTTCTCAACTAACATCAAGACGGTGGCACGTTCCTGTAGGTTCATGCTCTACAACATCCTCGCTGAGGAAGACCCTGCCTCACACAGGAGCCTCGCAGGTCCTAATCTGAGGCACTTGTCATCTCCCGTCTGGATTACTGCAACTCGCTGTTGGCTGGGCTCCCTGCCTGTGCCATTAAACCCCTACAACTCATCAGAACGCCCCAGCTCCGTCTAGTGTTCAACCTTCCAAGTTCTCCTCACGTCACCCAGCTCTTCCTCCAGAGCTCTCCACTGGCTTCCAGTTGAAGCTCGCATCCGCTACAAGACCATGGTGCTTGCCTCCTCTGTGGGAGCCTCACCTCAGTACCTCCAGGCTCTGATCAGGCCCTACACCCAAATAAGGGCACTGCGTTCATCCACCTCCAGGCCTGCTCGTCTCCCTACCACTGAGGAAATCAGTGGTTCCCTGCCATTTAGCCCAGACAAAACTGTTATCCGAAGGGATTTGGCTCCTCAATGGTGGAACAAACTCCCTCACGACGCCAGGACAGCAAAGTCAATCACCACCTTCCGGAGACACTAAACCCCACCAACTTTAAGAATAGACTTGGAATGATAAAGTAATCCCTTCTAAACCCCAGCCTGAGTTTAAAAAATTTAGATGCACTATTGTAAAGTGGCTGTTCCACTGGATGTCATAAAAGGTGAATGCACCAATTTGTAAGTCGATTCTGATAAGAGCGTCTGCTAAATGACTTAAATGTAAATGTAAATATTTCACTCACCCTGTTCAATGTAACTAGGCAAGGTTTAGGCTACTACATGATACTCTAATTGTCCCTGACGGCCTATCATGAGGTAGCAACCTAGCCTATGAATGAAAGGTTTAGAATGTAGGTTCACACAGGTCAGAGAACATTTTATGATGACAGACAGTGACAAGACAGACAGTGACACATTCAATACTGCCTTGCCACCTCCGCCTGCATCTAGCTGAAATAGAGGATATCACTGGACAAATTCAGGTATGTTTATCCCGTTTTGTTCCATTTAAACGTTTGTCAACAGAATCGGCGGAATGAATACACCCCTGATCATGCATAACACAGTTTCACTTTCATTACAGAGTCACGTTGTATTCCTTCTTGCATCTATGTGCTCTCCTCTTATCACCTTCTCCCTTTGTTTCTGTACTTCAATGCACAACACATCAGCTGTATGTCACCAGGAGAAAAAACCTTTCCAAGCCAAACCATTTCATAACTGAAACACACAGCTTACATTGTTGTCACCATATTAGCTAAAATAACATCATAGTCAACAGAGCTAATAGAACTAACTCGTTTGTAAACCTGCTACAATCATGCAGTAAGTTACAGTGTACAGTCAAAATGCAGCACTTACCAGGGTCCCAGTGGCAATAAATTAGTCAAACCAAAAGCTTGCATTGCAGTGCTAGCTAGCTGTAGCTTATGCTTTCAGTACTAGATACATTCTCTGATCCTTTCATTGGTTGGACATCATGTCAGTTCATGCTGCAAGAGCTCTGATGGGTTGGAGGATGTCCCTCCGGAAGTTGTCATAATACCCGTGTGAGTCTATGGAAGCCTTGAGAACCATAATCCTCCCAGGTTTTTGTATTGTGGTCAATGTATCCAGAGGAGGATGCAAAATGTATGTTTTAATAAATTATTTGGTGATGTGATTATATTTAGTATAGTTTTATCTAAAAGGACCACTTTTAAATATTTTACCTTTTTTATTTTTCTGAAAATAACTGAGGACGATGGTTCTCCCCTTCCTCCTCTGAGGAGACCCCACTGCACCCAAAGGACATCCAGCCACAGAGACCCAATTGTGGGAAGCATTGGAGTCAACATGGGCCAGTACATCCCTGTGGAATGCTTTCGACACCTTGTAGAGTCCATGCCCGACAGTATTGAGGCTGTTCTGAGGAGAAAGGGAGGTCCAACTCCATATTAGGAAGTTGCTCCAGATGTTTGGTATAATCAGTGGATATATCTACAGCCATTTAGCAGACACTTTTATCCAAAGGGATTTGCAGTCATGTGTACAAACACTTTACATATGGGTGGTCCCAGGAATCAAACCCACTACCCTGGTTTAACAAGCACTATACTCCACCAATTGAGCTACAGGACCACAAGGAATGATCAAGGAATGACGCAGATAAACACACACAGCCTGAGTTTCAAAAATATAATTGAATCAAAGACCGTAACATTGAAACTGACATACTTCATATTTGAGATTAATTAGGACATTTCAAGTTTTTATTATTATTTTTTTAATCATGATCGGTACTCTACTTCATATTTAGTTACAATCAAATATTATTTGTCACATGTGCTGAATACAACAGGTGTAGATCTTAACGTGAAATGCTTACTGACAAGCCCTTAACCAACAACGTAGATGAGAAAAATAAGGGTTAAGAAAATATTCCCAAAATAAAAAGTTTACAAAAGTAACACAATAAAAAACAATAACGAGGCAAAATACCAGTACAGAGTAAATGTGGAGGCTATATACAGGAGGTACCAGTACAGATTCAATGTGGAGGCTATATACAGGGGGTACCAGTACAGAGTCAATGTGGAGGCTATATACAGGGGGTACTGGTTCAGAGTCAATGTGGAGGCCACAGGTGTACCTGTGGATGTATTTCAAGGCCTACCTTCAAACTCAGTACCTCTTTGCTTGACATCATGTGAAAATCAAAAGCAATCAGCCAAGACCTCAGAAAAAGAACTGTAGACCTCCACAGGTC